>NC_057731.1:58825163-58849339 GCF_004010195.1 Chiloscyllium plagiosum | reverse complement strand
TTGTACTCTATGATACTTTCTCCCCACCCCCACCCTCCTCTCATTTATCTCTCCACCCTTCAGGCTCTCTGCCTGTATTCCTGCTGAAGGGCCTGAAACGTCAATTTTTTGCTCCTCGGATGCTGCCTGAACTGCTGTGCTCTTCCAGCACCACTAATCCAGAATCTGGTTTCCAGCATCTGCAGTCATTGTTTTTACCCAAATGCGAAGTTACCCACTTCGGTAGGAAAAGCAGAATGGCAGTGTATTATTTAAATGGTAGACTGTACCTTGATATCTTTGTTCATCAATCATTGAAAGCAAGCTTATTGGTGCAGTAAAGATTTAGGAAGGCAAATGATATTTTGACCTCTTCGCAAGTGAATTTAAGTACAGGAACAAGGATATCTTATTACAACTGTACTGGGCCTTGGAGAGATCACACCTGAACCATTTTGTTCCATTTTGATTTCCTTACCTAAGAATAGATGTACTTGCCATAGAAAAAACACAGCCAAGGTTCACCAGACTGATTTCTGGGATGACAAGTTTTCAGATGATGAGAGATTGGGTTGACTAGGACTGTATTCAGTGGAGAAAGTGAGATGCTGGAAATCAGAGTCAAGAGTGTATTACTGGAAAAGCACAGCAGGTCAGACAGCATCCGAGGAGCAGGAGAATCAATGTTTCGGGCTAGAACCCTTCATCCGGATTCCTGATGAAGAGCTCTGGCCCGAAACGTCAATTCACCTGCTCCTCGGATGCTGCCTGACCTACTGTGCTTTTCCAGCAACACACTCTCGACTTTGTATTCAGTGGAGTTCAGAAGAATAATAGTGAGCTTGCTGAAAACATTAAATTATGACAACTGGACAGACTAGATGCAGACAGGATGTTTCTCTGTGAGACCTGAAACAAGGTGTCATGGTCCCAGGATATGTATTAGACAATATTGGTTTGAAATGAGAAATTTCTTCACTCGAGGATGAGGAACCTATGAAATTCTTAATTGCAAAAGGCAGTGAAGGCCAATTTAAGGAAGAAATGTAGATTTCTAGACACTAAAGGCATCAATGGGTTGGGGAGATTGGGATTCTGTCACTGAGATAGAAGTTCAGTTCTGGTCAAATCGAATGGCACAGCAAGCTTGATGGCTGGAATGGCCTACTTCTCCTATTTTATACTTCAATCCCACATCTAGAGTAGAAGCATTCAGGAGCAGCATAGCACATTTAAACAGTGTGTACGAAAGAACCTTTATTACACAGGACAATTCCATGTTGCCTCCTTGGAAAAAAAAGTCACTGAGCAGCTGCAGGACATTCTGAACGAGGTTGGTGAACAGCCAGAGGTTATGCTTGAGACCAATTCCAAAGGCTGAACCATAAAGTGATTACATCCTGATTGTAAATTTGTGCTCTCTGGTTACTAATCATTTTGCTATTGCAATCAGCTTCTTATTTATTCTGTCATGTTTTTGAACACACAAACCTAATCTTACTTTAATGTTCTCTCCAAAATCTTAACTTCATTAGTTTTTCATGCAACTAAAGTCCCTCCCCCTCTACATGAAATCCATACTCTTTCCAAGATCTTGATACCTTCCATAAAAGATGGTGTCCAGAATTGATCACAAGGCTTAAGCTAGGACTCAACCTGCAATACATAAACGCTTAATCATGGATAGCCATAACCAGCTTCATTCTAGATGTGAATCAACTCTTGGGAACTTCGATGAGATTTAAAAAAATTTTTTTTGAAATCTCATTTTCAGGCTTTCAGTTCCCAGCATGCTTTCTATCTATTGCTTTCATTAACAGGGGATCGAGTTTAAGATCCACGAGATTTTGCTATAGCTCTACAAGTCACTGGTGAGACCACACTTGGAATATTGTGTCCAGTTCTAGTCACCCTACTATAGAAAAGATACAGAGGCTTTGGAGAAATGCAAAGAAGGTTTACCAGGATACTGCTTGGAATGGAGGGCTTGCCTTGTGAAGAGAGGTTGACTAAGTTCGTACTACTCTCTGGAGAGAAGGAGGAAGAGAAGTGACCTGATTAAGGTATACAAGGTAATGAGAGGCATGGATAGAGTCGATAGCCATACACTTTTCCCCAGGGCAGGATTGACTGGCACAAGGGGTCATAGTTTTAAGATATTAGGAGAAAGATATAGAGGGGACGTCAGAGGAAGGTTCTTTCAGCAGAGAGTTGTGAATGCATTGCCAGCAGTGGTGGTGGAAGCAGAGTCATTAGGGACATTTAAGTGACTGCTAAACAAGCACATGGATAGCAGTGAATTGAGGGGTGCGAAGGTTAAGTTATTTTACATTTGGATTAATCCTCGGCGCAACATCGTGGGCCAAAGGGCCTGTTCTGTGCTGTACTGTTCTATGTATTATTAATCCAGAGTAGGTCATTATCCCTGTGCTGAAAGGACAGTGAGAGTTATGCCATATTATGCTGATACTGATTGGTCAATTATCTTTAATTCTACTACTGATAGGTCAGAATGCCTCATGAAGGGTGAATGGATTTGTTAGATTGTTGATCAAAAATCTGTGGAACTCATTGCCACAGCAGGCTGTGGAGGCCAAGTTATTTGGCTGTATTTAAGACAGAGATTGATAGATTCTTAATTAGTAAGGAGATCAAGGGTTACAGGGAAAAGGCAGAAGAATGGGGATGTGAAGCATACTAGCCATGATCAAATGGCTGAGAAGACAATCCAAGTGCCCTAGTTCTGTCATATATTTTATGGTTTTATGAAGAATTTACCAAACAAATTAGATGCATCCCAGCAAAGAAACAGTACACTATTATTAGTGTTTGTGTAATTAGATTACTTACAGTGTGGAAACAGGCCCTTCGGCCCAACAAGACCACACCAACCCGCTGAAGCGCAACTCACCCAGACCCATTCCCCTACATTTACCCCTGCACTTAACACTATGGGCAATTTAGCATGGCCAATTCACCTAACCTGCACATTTTTGGACTGTGGGAGGAAACTGGAGCACCTGGAGGAAACCCACGCAGACAGGGGGAGAATGTGCAAACTCCACACAGTCAGTCGCCTGAGGCAGGAATTGAACCTGGGTCTCTGGCGCTGTGAGGCAGCAGTGCTAACCACTGTGCCACCATGCTGCCCGCATTGTTAATGGGCAATCCTTTAGAAAACAGATATGCTCCACAGGCTCTTTTCTGTGAGGTATCTGTTACTGCTGAACCCAGCCAATAGAGTCACAGAGTCATACAGCATGGAAACAGGCCCTTTGACCCAACTGGTCCATGCCAACCAGGTTGCCTAAACTGAACTAGTCGTATTTGCCTGTATTTGGCCCATATGCCTCTAAACTTTTAAAATACATTTGCATGAATAAGAAATGTTGTAATTGTATTTGTCTCTATTACTTCCTCGAAAAGGTTGTTCCATACATTTGCCACCCTCTGTGTGAAAACGTTGCCCCTCAGGTCCCTTTTAAATCTTTCCCCTCTCATCTTTAAACCTATGGCCTCTAGTTTTGGACTGTCCTACCCTGGGAAAAAGACCTTGACTATTCACTTTATCTATACCTCTCATGATTTTATAAACTTCTATAATGTCACCTCTCAGTCTCCTATGTTTCAGGCAAATGAAATCCCAGCCTATATCACCTCTCCATATAACTCAAACCGTGCAGTATCAGTGATCTTTCTTGTATCCTTTCCAGCTTAATAACATATAGCAGAGCAACCAGAATTGTTTGCAGTACTTCAGTGTAGCCTTACAAGTGTGAACCAGGTCTCAAAGGCCACAAATGATTGACAATATGATGGGAAGACATGAGGTGACACAGTCTGCAGAGGGACAGACAGGCTAAATCATAGAGTCCCTACAGTGTGGTAGGAGGCCATTTGTCCTATCAAATCCACACCGACCTTCTGAAGAGTATCACACCCAAACCCACCCCTATCCTTGTAGCCCTGCATTTCCCATGGCCAATTCACCTAACCTTCATATCTTTGGACCGTGGGAGGAAACCAGAGCATCTGGAAGAAACCCACACGGGCACAGCAAGAATGTGCAGACTCCACACAGACAGTCAGCTACAGATGGAATCGAACCCAGGTTTCTGGCACTGTGAAGCAGCAGTGCTAACACTGAGCCACTGTTCTGTCCACTGAGTTGGCAAAACTTATCAGATGAAGTATAATATAGGAAAATGTGAGATGCACTTTGGCAGAAAGAATAGAGGAGCTGAATATTATTTAAATGGAGAAAGATCAGAGAAAGCTACAGAATAAAGGGATTTGGCGATCTGAGTACCTGAATCACAAAAAGCTAGCATTCACCTTCAGTAGATAATAGCTAAGGCAAATGCAATGTTGGCCTTTATTTCAAAGGGCATGGAATAGAAAAGCAGGGAGATCTTGCTAAAACAATACAGGGCACTAGTCAGACCACAGCTGGAATGCACTGAACAGTTTTGGGCACCTTGTCTAAGGACTGATATACTCAACCCACATATGGAGTTACTATGTTATGAGGAGAGGTGGAGTCATTTGGGTCTGTAATCAAAAGAGTGAGAGGGAACCTTATTGAAATATACAAGATTCTTAGGGGGCTTGACAATTGTAAATGTGGAGAGGGTGTTTCCCTTTATGGGAGAGTCTAGGACCAGAAGGCATCACCTTAGAATAAGGGGTTGCATGTTTAAAACAGATGAGGGGGGATTTCTTCTTTCAGAGGGTAGTCGATCTGTAGAATTTTTTATTCTAGGCTGGGTCTTAAAGTATATTCAAATCTGAGATAGACAGATTTTATTTATGAGTAGTGGATTAAACAGTTAGTTAGAACATAGAACAGCACAGCACAGGAACAGGGCCTTCAGCCCATGATGTTAGCTAAACATGACACCAAATTAAACTAATCCCTACTTCCTGCCTTTGGTCCATATCCTTCCATTTCTTACATATTATGTGCTATCTAAATGTCCCTGTTATTTCTGCCTCCATCATCACCCCTGGCAGGACATTCCAGAGCTCTAACATTCTGTATTAAAAAAAACTTGCCCCTCATGTCTCCTTTGAACTTTCCCCCTCTCTCCTTAAATGCATACTCCATAGTATTAGACATTTCAACTCTGGGGAAAAAAGATTCTGACTGTCAACTCTGCATCTCATAATTTTATAGACTTCTATCAAGTCTCCCCTTAGCCGCTCTAGAGAAAACAACCAGAGTTTTTTTAGGCTCCCCGTTTAGCTCATACCCTCTACAAAGCCTCCACATCCTTTCTATAATATGGCGACGAAAATTGAACTCAATACTCTTAAGTGTGGTCTAACCAAAGTCTTATAAAGCTGCAACATGACATCCTGACTCTTGTACTTAGTTCCCTGACCAATAAAGGCAAGCATGCCATACATTGTCTTTACCAGTCTATCCACTTGCATGGCCACTTTCAGGGAGCTGTGGACTTGAACCCCAAGATCCCTCTGTACATCAATGCTGCTCAGGGACCTACCATTAACTGTATACATTTCCTTAACATTTGATCTCCCAAAGTGCAGCACCTCACTCTTACCCAGATTAAACTCCATCTGCTATTTCTCCGCGCATATCTGCAACCAATCTATATCCCACTGTATCCTTTGACAACCTTCTACGCTACCCACAACTCCACCCATCTTTATATTGTCTGCAAACTTACTTACCCACCCATCTACATTTTTATTCAAGTGAGCTTTTTATATATATACTCACACAGCAGAGGTCACAATACAGATCCCTGCAGAAAACCACCAGTCATGGACCTCCAGCCTAAAAAAAACCCTTCTACCAGTACCTTCTAGGGGGCAATCAATTTTGAATCCACATGGCCAAGTCACTATGGATCCCATGCATCTTAATCTTCTGGATGAGCATACCTTGTCAAAAGCTTTACTAAAATCCATGTAAACAACATCCACAGCTCTACCCTCATCAATCACCTTTGTCACCTCCTCAAAACATTCAATCAAATTTGTAAAACATGTCCTGTCCTGCATAAAGCCATGCTGGCTGTCCCTAATCAGGCCATGCTTTTCCAAATATGCTAAATCCTATATTTAAGAATTCTCTCCCGTAGCTTCCCAACCACCAGTGTGAGACTCGCCGGTCAATAGTTTCCCAGATTATCCCTATTCCCCTTCTTGAACAGAGGAACAGCATTAGCTACCTGCTAGTCCTCCAGGACCTCTCCAGTGGCTCGTGAGGACACAAAGATCTTGAGGTCAAGATTAGAGTGATGTTGGAAAAGCACAGCAGGTCAGGCAGCATCTGAGGAGCAGGAAAATCGACATTTTGTGCAAAAGCCTTTCATCAGGAATGAGCCCCTCTTGCATCTCTCAATAACCTGGGGTAGGTACCACTTCTTTCTTGATCTCAAAATGCCCCACACTCATCTCACTATACTCCATATCATTCTTCTGGGTGAATACCGATGGAAAGTACTCATTTATGATCTCACCCACATCCTGCGCCTCCAAGCACAAGATCCCTTCTTTATTCTTGAGTGGTCTTAGCTTCACCCTAGTTATTCTTTTTTTTAAATATCTACAGAATGCCTTGGGATTCTCTTTAACCCTCCTTGCCAGGGTCAATTAGAGACAAAAAGACTGCAGATGCCGGAATCCAAGGTAGACAAGCAGGAGGCTGGAAGGACACAGCAATCCAGGCAACATCAGGAGGTGCAGAAGTCAACGTTTCGGGTGCAACCCTTTGGAGTCATTTAATGGCCCCTTCTTGCTCCAATTCCCTGCTTGAGTACTTTCTGCTTTCTTTATGTTCCTCATGGTCCTGTTCGATGTTAGCTTCTTAAACCTTACATATGCTTTTTTCCCTCCTTTTGACTAAATTCACAACCTCCCTCGCTATCCAAAGGTCCCCCTTACCATTGCCATCCTTGTCCTTCCTCCTTATAGGAACATGCCGGTCTTTAACTCTCATCAGGTCTTTAAACAATTCCCACGTCATATGTGGATTTTCCCCATAACAGCTCCTCCCAATTAACTCTAACTCCTGTCTAATACTGAAGTAATTTGACCTCCCCAATTTACTACCTTCCCTCAAAGTCCTGACTTACCCTTATTCATAGCTATCTTCAAACTTAAGGAGTTGGGATCACTGTTTCCAAAGTGCTCTCCCACTGAAAAGTTTCTCTATTTCGTGTATTTATTTATTTATTGGTTGAGTTTGCTCCTGAAGTAACTGGCTCCGTGTATAAAGTCAGTTTGTTGTGCGTTGAAAGGAATTCCAATTCCACCTTCTCGAATAAGAATCGTTCCCAAAAAAATCGACCTCTCTCTTTAAAATAAGAATTCGCTTTGTTCAATTCTGCACGGATGGCTGAGTTTTCAGCTGCTTCCCTTCCCTAGAAACTACCCCCAAGAACACTCACCGCATTGCTGCATTACGCGGAACGTTTTCGACTGGACTTTCTGTTCTTTTCCCAGTTTACTTCGAGCTCCTTTAATATCTTCCTCCTTCATCGGTGGCCGTTTCTTCTTAACAACGTGCACTTCCTAGACAGTACATTTTACAAGAACAGGTTGAGAACATACAGAAAACAGTGAACGAAAGCCGCGCAGACAAGCAGTGTTTTACCTGCGACATGGTCTGCGAGCTGCAAAGTGACCCAGCGTCGGAGCCTCTCGCTTGGAATCCAAGGAGCTGCTCCGCGTTTTGTTGCTGCTGCTCAGTTTCTAATTTTGGGGAGAATGAGCTCAGAGCTCGTCACCAGCCGCTTATTATGACCCATGATTCTTGTTTGCAGAATTTCCTGAACATGTTTGATGTTCATAAGCAGCTGCAGAGACTGACAAGAGAGGGCTGGGGAGAGCTGCAGCTGAACTGGGTAAGATGACGTGAGTTTATAACAGAGACAGAACATTCTCGGGTGTATCAAAGTCCCCACTCCGTATAGGAAAACCCATGCCATCATCAGGAGCTGTCATCGCAGATCTTGTATTTTTTGGTCAGAAAATTTGGGATGGGGTGGGGGAAATTCGGTGAATCACTACGCTCTCGGGTTTTTTTGGGAAACTGGATTATATACTGATTATCATTGGGCCAGTTGCAAATTTAACGGGGGAACCAGGAAGAAGAGAATTCATGAAGTATCTGCTGGGTAATGCCAGACTTGGGGGTTTTCAGAACCAGCTGCTGTTCCTGACTCAGGTCCTATATTTGTATACTGACATTTAGAGAGACTGCCCAATGTTTGTACCCTCTTTAATTTCATGATCAAAATATTCAAAATGTTTGCAGCTGACAGAATATCATCATAATCTTTACATGGATTTGATGGTGATGAACATTCTGTGAGAAGATTCATATCTAGGATTGAAGAAGATTATCTTTGGCCATTGTCCAGACTGGAGATTGTCAACGGAGTGGTCTCCATCTCAAATGACACCTGGATCTTTCTCTATTCACTGTTCCACCTGTTGTGGAAAAAATAATACCCAAAGAATACCTGTCTGTAAGAGTGATGTTGCAAAAACCCTTATAAAGTTTAATAAGTATTTAGATGTACACTTATGACACCAAGGCTATGGGCCACGTGCTGGAAAGTGGGATTAGGATAGTTAGGGTGTTGCTTTTGAACCCGTGTGGACACAGTGGGCTGCAGGTCAATGCTGTAGATCATTATGCTTCAACCCAAATTAATTTCAGTTTATGAACTGTTCATTTCCCATCTTCTGTACAAAACTTCAATCTGAGTTTGCCCCTTTTGCTGAGAAATCATTGTTTTTAAGTCTTGTTTAATTCTCAGGCTCGTAAATAGCCAATTCAGTACCAAATTCATGTTGATTTAAGTCATCTTTGGTTTTCTAGGTCTAAACAGTGAGACAGTGGATGATTAAAACTAAAGCTAGGTAAAGGTTCATCGAAGTTGCCTGAAAAAAAACTCTGGGAGCTTGAGTTGAGGCAGTTACATGAAGATTGGTTTTCACACTCGGGAGTATTTGACAGATCACATTACATTTGAGGTATAGAACTGATTTTTTTTAAGAGATGACTGAAATAGTGTACAGGGAAATCTAATTAATTTCAATTATTTGAACTGTCGGGCAGGATTTGATTAAGTCTTTAATCGGAGGTAATCTGAAATTGAAACTCATGGAATTGAAAACAAATTATTGATTCAACTAACAAAATAGCTGAAAGGCAAGGAAGGAATGGGAATGAATAAGATGTGACTGGAGAAATTCTGCAACTATTTTAATATTTATTGAGAAAATGGGATATTAAACTTTGCAAAAAAGACACATGAAATAAAGCATTTCATCATGTATTCACCAGACCAGGACAGAAGAAACCAAACTTTAAAAAGAAACACTATATTACCTGGAAAGTGAAGGTGTCTCAAATGTTTAAGCAACAGATGAAGCTTGCTGTCTCAAACTGCTAATAAGCCATAGTGATTTTCTCCACTAACAGAATGCTGTAATCAAGTCAAAAAGATGTCTTGCCTACAACACAACTAAGTAATGTGATATTTGTGTTTCAGTGCTGGTGTGATGCCAGTTATATAGTTTGTTTGTCCCAATTACTGACAGACCAATCAAACAATAAACCCTAGGAGAAAGTGAGGACTGCAGATGCTGGAGATCAGAGTCGAGAATGTGGTGCTGGAAAAGCACAGCAGGTCAGGCAGCATCTGAGGAGCAGGAAAATTTACATTTTGGACATAAGCTCTTCATCAGAAATGAGGCACCCTTGTAGAGAGAGGAGGAGAACGTCTTCAAGGTAGGCACCCTTGGAAGAGCCTTCACAGTAAGGTTTAAATCAACTAGGAGATCTTGTAGAGAGAGGAGAACTCATTCCTGATTACTGATGAAGGGCTTATGTCTGAAATGTTGATTTTCCAGGACCTTGGATGTTGCCTGACCTGCTGTGCTTTTCCAGTACCATGCTCCTGAAACAATAAGCCCTGTTGACTGTTCACAATGAGCAGCTTATTGACCACATAAACTAGCCCATGCTTGCAAAAATGCAAAACAGTGTGTCCAATGCTAGATGTGATTCTGCTATGGAACAACATTCATTAAATAATTCATTAAATTCAAAGTGTGTTAAGAATTGCACCAGAAACCAATTTAGTCGTATTTTAAAGTGGTTTCATTTGTGTGTGCTACAAGTTACATATATTATCACACAGGACCCTATTAGATTAGATTACTTACAGTGTGGAAACAGGCCCTTCGGCCCAACAAATCCGCAGTGCTAACCACTGGATTAGTGGTGCTGGAAGAGCACAGCAGTTCAGGCAGCATCCGAGGAGCAGTAAAATCGACGTTTCAGGCAAAAGCCCTTCATCAGGAATACAGTGCTAACCACTGTACCACCGTGCCACCCCCATTTCTCTCACTTCCAACATCACCCAATATTTCATCTCATTGGACTAGAAATACCACCCATAAAGCTGAAGTTAAGTCATGGCTCAATATGTGAAAGTGAACCATTATTAACTCGATCTCACTCCTCCCAGAAAACTATAGCTACTTTTCTTGACTTCTCAAACTAGCAACCACTAAATTTATTTGACAGAAGAAAATAGTTCATATCCAGTTGGGTCCTGGAAAGAGAACAGCTCCTTGATGGTACTGGGACAATTAATATCTTAATTAATACATTCATACAGCTCTTTATTGAAGATCATTACAGAAAATGAGTTTGATTTGTTGTCATGTAGAATCATAGAACCCCTACAGTGTGGAAGCAGGCTATTCAGCCCATACCAACCCTCTGAATATCACCCTACCCATCCCTGTGACCTTGCATATTTCCATGGGTAATTCCAGCCTGCACATTATAGGAAATTTCCCATGGCCAATCCATCTAACCTGTATATCATTGGACTGTGGGAGGTAACTGGAACACCAGAGGAAACTCACATAGACACAGGGAGAATGTGCAAACTCCATACAGTCACCTGAAGGTGGAATCAAACCCAGGTCCCTTGCACTGTGAGACAGCAGTACTAACCACTGAGCCACCATATACTGAGATAGAGTGAAAAGTGTTGCTTTGCATGCTGTTCAAGCAGATCATACTGTACAAAGTGTATCAGTTTCAGCAAAAAGAATGCAGAATACATTGTTAAGGCACAGAGAGAGAATGATCAGAATTAACATTTGAGAGGTCCGTTCAAAAGTTTAAAAAAAAATCCAAAGGCCTCACAAGCTTTTTCCTGTCCAGGAGCAGCGGGAGACAGAGCAGAGGTGACGGGACCAGGAGGTTGCCGGGAAGGTAAGGACTTAGTATACATTTGGGGAGCGGCTAAACCCAAGATACTACACAGGTAGTATCTCCCTCCTGCCCCCCCCCCCCCCTCCTCTAACCAAAAGAAAAGGGTGACCTTATAGAGGTTTACAAAATTATGAGGGGCATGGATAGGATAAATAGACAAAGTCTTTTCCCTGGGGTCGGAGAGTCCAGAACTAGAGGGCATAGGTTTACGGTGAGAGGGGAAAGATATAAAAGAGACCTAAGGGGCAACGTTTTCACGCAGAGGGTGGTATGTGTATGGAATGAGCTGTCACAGGAAGTGGTGGAGGCTGGTACAATTGCAGCTTTTAAGAGGCATTTGGATGGGTATATGAATAGGAAGGGTATGGAGGGATATGGGCCAAGTGCTGGCAGGTGGGACTAGATAGGGTTGGGATATCTGGTCGGCATGGACAGGTTGGACCAAAAGGTCTGTTTCCATGCTGTATATCTCTATGACTCTGTGACTCTGTAGAGTAAGGCTTTTTCTTTTATATATTTAAGTGCATTGTTTGGTATTAGTTGAGTTAGAACTAAGGCTAACAATGGCAGGGGACCTCAGACCTGTGGCATATGTCTCTTGCTTAATGAAGGAGCTCAGGGATGTGGCTGATGTCCCTGACTTTTACACTTGCAAGAACTAGACAGCAAAGAAGGTTACTTCAGATTGCAATGGTATCTTGATCAGATGGGCCAATGGGCTGAGAAGTGGCAGATGGATTTTAATTTAGATAAACGTGAGGTACTGCATTTTGGGAAAGCAAATATTAGCAGGACTTATACACTTAATGATGAAGGGCTTATTCACTTCCTGATGAAAGGCTTTTGCCCAAAACATCGATTTTCCTGCTCCTCGGATGCTGCCTGACCAGCTGTGCATTTCCAGCACCACCCTAATCTCGACTCTTATACACTTAATGGTAAAGTCCTGGGAAGTGTTGCAGAACAAAGAGTCCTTGGAGTACAGGTTCATAGCTCCTTATAAGTAGATAGGATAGTGAAGACTGTGTTTGGTATGCTTTTCTTTATTGGTCAGAGTATTGAGTACAGGATTAAGTACAGGGAGGTCATGTTGCAGCTGTACAGGACATAGATTAGGCTACTTTTGGAATATTGCGTGCAGTTCTGGTCTCTTTCCTATCAGAAGGATATTGTGAAACTTGAAAGGATTCAGAAAAGATTTACAAGGATGTTGCCAGTGCTGGAGGGTTTGAGCTATATAGGGAGAAGTTGAATAGGTTGGGGCTGTTTTCATGGAACGTCGGAGGCTGAGGGATGATCTTATAGAGGTTTATAAAATCATGAGGGACATGGACAGGATAAATAGACAAAGTCTTTTCCCTGGGGTGGGGGAGTCCAGAACTAGAGGGCATAGGTTTAGGGTGAGAGGGGAAAGATATAAAAGAGACCTAAGGGGCAACGTTTTCACACAGAGGGTGGTAAGCGTATGGAATGAGTTGCAGAGGAAGTGGTGGAGGCTGGTACAATTTCAACATTTAAAAGGCATCTCAATAGGTATATGAATAGGAAGGATTTGGAGGGATATGGCTATCTGGTCGGCATGGACGGGTTGGACTAGAGGGTCTGTTACCATGCTGGACATCTCTATGACTTAAATGTGTCCAAATGCAGCTCTTGTTTGACCGCATGACGGCTCTGGAGCGGTGGTTGGCCTCACTGTGGAGCATCCGTGATGCTGAGGAGATCATGGATACTACATTTAATGAATTGGTCACACTGCAGATTAGAATTGCTGAGGGAGACAATGAATGGGTGACCAAAAGGCAGAGAAAGAGTCGGAAGGCAGTGCAGGTGTCCCCTGGAGTCATCTCCCTCCAAAACAGGTATACCATTTTGGATATTTTTGGGGGAGATGGCTCACCAGGGGAGGGAAGCAGTTGCTAGTATCATGGCACCTTGATGGGCACTGCTGTTCATAAGGGCATGAAAAAGTCTCAGGGCCATAGTCATAGGGGATTCTATTGTAAAGGTGGTTCAGTGGCCGAACATGAGACTCCCGGATGGAATGTTGCCTCCCAAGTGCTCAGGTCAGGGATGTCACCAATCAGCTGCAGAGCATTCTGAAAGGGGAGGATGAACAGCCGGTTGTTGTGGTGTAGATAGGCACTAATGATATAAGTTAAAAAAAATGAGATGAGGTCCTGAAAGAAGAATTGAGGGAGCTAGGAGAGAAGTTAAAGTGGAGGACCTCAAAGGTAGTGATCTCAGAATTACTACCAGTGCCACATGCTGGCCAGGGTAGAAATGAAAGAATTGGCTGGATAAACACATGGCTTGCAGGTTGTTGTAGGACGGAAGGGTTCAGATTTGTGGGACTTTGGGACCTGTTCTGGGGAAGGTAGGATGATTACAAATTAAATGGTCAAAACCTGAACCAAAATAGAACTAATGTCCTTGGGGGAGTTTTTGCTACTGCTGTTGGGGAGGGTTTAAACTAATGTGGCAAGCGGCTGGGAACCAGAAGAGAAGACTACTAGACAGTGAGGAGGAAACTGGAGACTGTAAGGAACAGGATCATGAAGTTAGCATTATCAAGGAGAAGAATAGGCAGAGAGCAATAAACGCAAAAGAACTGGCGGCCTCAAGTGCATATACTTTAATGCAAGGAATATAGTGAGTAAGGCAGACGAACTTAGGGCTTGGATTGGTGTCTGGGAGTATGACATTATTGCGATCGCAGAGACTTGATTGAAAGAAGGGCATGATTGACAACTAAATATTCCAGGATATAGACCTTTCAGACAGGACAGAGAGGGAGTAAAAGTGGGAAGGAGTTGCATTGCTGGTCACGGATGATATCATGGCTGTGCTAAAGGAGGACACTACGGAGGCTTCACTAGTGAAGCATTATGGGCAGAGCTGAGAGTAAGAAGGGTGCAGTTACATTGTAGGAGATGTGCGTTAGAACATAGAACAATACAGCACAGAACAGGCCCTTCGGCCCACGATGTTGTGCCGAACATTTGTCCTAGCTTAAGCACCTATCCATGTACCTATCCAATTGCCACTTAAAGGTCACCAATGATTCTGCCTCTGCCACCCCCACAGGCAGCACATTCCATGCCCCAACCACTCTCTGGGTAAAGAACCTACCCCTGACATCCCCCTTATACCTTCCACTCTTCACCTTAAATTTATGTCCCCTTGTAGCACTCTGTTGTACCCGGAAAAAAAGTCTCTGACTGTCTACTCTATCTATTCCCCTGATCATCTTATAAACCTCTATCAAGTCACCCCTCATCCTTCGCCGTTCCAATGAGAAAAAGCCTAGCACTCTCAACCTATCCTCGTACGACCTATTCTCCATTCCAGGCAACATCCTGGTAAATCTCCTCTGCACCCTCTCCAAAGCCTCCACATCTTTCCTAAAATGAAGCGACCAGAACTGCACACAGTACTCCAAATGTGGCCCTTCCAAGGTCCTATACAGCTGCAACATCACCTCACGACTCTTGAATTCAATCCCTCTGCTAATGAACGCTAATACACCATAGGCCTTCTTACAAGCTCTATCCACCTGAGTGGCAACTTTCAAAGATCTATGAACATAGACCCCAAGATCCCTCTGCTCCTCCACCTTACTAAGAACCCCCATTAACCCTGTATCCTGCATAGGGCTTATTCAATTAATGACAGTGCCTTGGGTAGTGTTGTGGAACAGAGGGACCTCGGGGTTCAGGTGTATAATCTTGGACGTTCACATCACATGTAGACAGGATGGTTAAAAAGGTGTTTGGCATGCTAGCCTCAACTGCTCAGTCCTTTGAGTGTAGGAGTTGGGACCTCATGTTGAGGTTGTACAGGACATTGGTGAGGCCTCGTCTGGAGTTTTGTATGGAGTTCTAGTCGCCCTGCTATAGGCAGGATGTTCGTAAACTGGAGAGGGTTCAGAAGAGATTTACCAGGATGTTGTCAGGTAAGCAAGTTTTGACTTCTAAAGGGAAGCTGGTTAAGCTGGGAGCACAGCAGGTTGAGAGGCGACCTTAATGAGGGGTATAGATAGAGTTAATAATAGTGGCCTTTTTCTCAGGATGGGGGATTTCAAGACTAGAGGATACATTTTGAAGGTGAGAGGAAAGAGAATTTAAAAAGACGTGAGGGGCAAATTGTTTACACAGAGGGTGGTTCATATGTGGAATGAACTTGCTGAGGAAGTGGTGGATGCGGGTGCAGTTACGACATTTTAAGGACATTTGGATAAGGACACGAATAGGATAGGGTTTGGAGGGATTTGGGCCAGGAGCAGGCCGGTGGGACTAGTTTAGATTGGGACTGCGTTCGGCGTGGACTGGTTGGATCGTAGGGTCTGTTTCATTGCTTATCCTAGGATATATCCCGTCAGGCCTGGGGGACTTGTCTATCCTCAAGTTTTTCAAAATGCCCAACACATCTTCCTTCCTAACAAGTATCTCCTCTAGCTTACCAGTCCGTTTCATACTGTCCTCTTCAACAATACGGTCCCTCTCATTTGTAAATACTGAAGAAAAGTATTCATTCAAGACCTCTCCTATCTCTTCTGACTCAATACACAGTCTCCCACTACTGTCCTTGATCTGACCTACCCTTGTTGTTGTCATTCTCATGTTTCTCACATATGCATAAAAGGCCTTGGGGTTATCCTTGATCCTACCCGCCAAAGATTTTTCATGCCCTCTCTTAGCTCTCCTAAACCCTTTCTTCAGCTCCCTCCTGGCTATCCTGTATCCCTCCAATGCTCTGTCTGAACCTTGTTTCCTCAACCTTATGTAAGCCTCCTTCTTCCTCCTTACAAGACATTCAACCTCCCTCGTCAACCAAGATTCGCTCCCACGACCATCTCTTTCCTGCCTGACAGGTACATACATATCAAGGACATGTCGTATCTGTTCCTTGAAAAGGTTCCACATTTCAAGGACATCCTTCCCTGACAGCCTATGCTGTTAGGCCACTCAACAGTGAGCAGGAGGTAGAAGAACAAATAGGCAAACAGATTATGTAAACAGAAAAATGTAGAGGCAACAGGGTAGTAGTGATGGAAGATTGTTGTGGTTCTGTTTGCCAAGCTGGGAATTTGTGCTGCAGACGTTTCGTTCCCTGTCTAGGTGACATCCTCAGTGCTTGGGAGCCTCCTGTGAAGCGCTTCTGTGATCTTTCCTCCTGCATTTATAGTGATTTGTATCTGCCGCTTCCGGTTGTCAGTTCCAGCTGTCCAGTTCCAGTAGTGTACAAAATCCCATGCGACTGCACAAAACACTACATAGGACAAACAGGAAGACAGCTAATGATCTGCATCCATGAACACCAACTAGCCACGAAATGACATGACCAGCTATCGTTAGTAGCCACACACTCAGATGACATGCAACATGAGCTTGACTGGGACAACACTACTATTATCGGACAAGCCAAACAGAGAACAGCCAGGGAATTCCTAGAGGCATGGCACTCATCCACTGATTCAATCAACAACCACATCGACCTGGACCCGATATACCGGCCACTGCAGTGGACAGCTGGAACTGACAACCGGAAGCGGCAGAGACAAACCACTATAAATTCCGGAGGAAAGATCACAAAAGCACTTCACAGGAGGCTCCCAAGCACTGAGGATGTCACCTAGACAGGGGACAAAAAGTCTGCAACACAAATTCCCAGCTCGGTGAACAGAACCACAACAACGAGCACCCGAGCGACAAATCTTCTCCCAAACTTTGATGGAAGATTTTAATTTTCCCAACATTGACTGTGATACACTTAGTGTCAGAGGTCTAGATGGAGCAAAATTTGTAAGGAGCATCCAGGAATGTTTTGAAGAGCAGTATGTCAATAGTCCGATGAGGGAAGGGTCCATACTGGACCTGATGTTGGAAAATGAGCCAGCCCAAGTGGTAGAAATTGCATTGGGGGATTTCTTTGGGAATAGTTACCACAATTCTGTAAGTTTTAGAATACTCATAGACAAAGATGAGAGTGGTCCTAAGGGACGAGTACTAAACTGGGCCAATTATACCAAAATTCAGCAGGAGCTGGGAAATGTGGATTGGGGGGGCAGCTATTTGAAGGAAAGTCCACATTTGATATGTGGGAGGCTTTCATTGATAGGTTGAAGATAGTGCAGGCTAGGCTTGTCCCTTTGAAAACAAGGGATAGGAAAAGAAAGATGCATGAACCATGGATGACAGGAGAAATCATATGACTAGCCAAGAGGAAAAGGGAAGCGTACATAAGGTCCAGGCAGCTAAGAACAGAACAGGCTTTGGAGAAATATCAGGAGAGTAGGACCAATCTTAAACAAGGAATCAAGCGGGCTGAAAGGGGTCATGAAATAACTTTAGTGAGCAGAATTAAAGAGAATCCCAAGGCCTTATATTCATTTATAAGCAGCAAGAGGGTAATTAGAGAAAGGGTTGGTCCACTAAAGGATAAAGAAGGAAGGTTGTGTGTCTATTCTGAGAAAATGGGTGTGATTCTCAATGATTACTTTGCATCAGTGTGCACTGAGGAGAGGCACATGATGAATGTTGAGATTAGAGATAGAAGTTTGTTTACTCTGGATCACGTTGACATACGGAGGGAAGATGTGTTGTGTAGGCTAAAGGATATTAAGGTGGATAATTCCCCAGGACTGAATGGGATCTATCACAGGTGTGCTGAGGGAGGCGAGAGAGGAAATAGCTGGTGCCCTGACAGATATCTTTGTAGCATCCTTAAACACAGGTGAAGTGCCGGAGGACTAGAGGGTTGCTAATGTTGCCTTCCTGTTCAAGAAGGGTATTCTGGATATTCCAGGTAACGACAGACCAGTGAGCCTGACGTCAGTGGTGGGAAAGTTGCTAGAAAAGTACTGACGAATAGGATCTATTTATATTGGAAGAGAATGAGCTTATCAGTGACAGGCAATAGGTTTTGTGCAGGGGAGATCGTGCCTTACCAACTTAATAGAGTTCTATGAGGAAGTGACCAAGTTGATAGATGAAGGAAGAGCTGTAGTTGTCATATACATGGACTTTAGTAAGGTGTTTGATAAGGTTCCCCATGGTAAACTAATGGAGAAAGTGTGCAGGGTGTTCTAGCTAGGTGGATAAAGAACTGGTTGAGCAGCAGGAGGCAGAGAGTAGTAGTTGAACGGAGTTTCTCGAAATGGAGAAAGGTGACCATTGATGTTCCACAGGGATCAGTGCTGGGGCCATTGTTGTTTGTGATATACATAAGTGATCTGGAAGAGGGCACTGTTGGTATGATCAGCATGTTTGCAGACAACACGAAAATTAGTGGAGTAGCAGAAAGCATAGGGGACTGTCAAAGAATACAGGAGAATATAAATAGACTGGAGAGTTGGGCGGAGAGGTGGCAGATGGAGTTCAATCCAGGCAAATGTGAGGTTATGCATTTTGGGAAGTCCAATTCAAGAGCAAATTATACAGTAAACGGAAGAGCCTTGGGAAAAGTTGATGAGCAGAGAGATCTGGGAGTTCGGGTCCATTTTATCCTGAAGGTTGCTGCTTAGGTGGATAGAGTGGTCAAGAAGGCATATGGTATGCTTGCCTTCATCGGACGGGGAATTGAGTATAAGAGCTGGCAGGTCATGTTAAAATTGTACACAACGTTGGTTCAGCCACATTTAGAATACTGTGTACAGTTCTAGTCACTGCATTACCAAAAGGATATAGATGCTTTGGAGAGATGCAGAGAAGGTTTACCAGGATGTTGCCTGGTATGGAAGGTGCTAGCTATGCAGAGAGGTTAAGTAGGTTGGGATTGATTTAATTAGAAAAAAGGAGATTGAGGGGGGACCTGATTGAAGTCTACAAAATCATGAAGGGTATAAACAGGGTAGATAGAGATAATGTTTTTCCCAGGGTGAAGAATTCAATAACGAGAGGTCACGCATTCAAGGTGAGAGAAGAAAGGTTTAGGGAGGATACATGCGGAAAGTACTTTACACAGAGGGTGGTAGGTGCCTGGAATGTGTTGCCAACAGAGGTAGTAGAGGCAGGTATGGTAGATTCATATGAGGTCCACCTGGACAGATGCAGGGGTAGGTGGGGAGCAGAGGGATACAGATGCTTAGGAATTGGGCGACAGGTTTAGACAGTGGATTTGGATCGGCCCAGGCTTGGAGGGCTGAAGGACCTATTCCTGGCCGTAAATTTTCTTTGTTCTTAAGCTGCTAACCTTATTGGCTTGGAACAGACCACTCAACACCTCTGTCTCAACCTCTCCTCATAAAAAAAGGGCAAAATACAACTCTTAAAGTCATAGTATTGTCACATCCCCAACTCAACCATTATTATCAAACCAAGGGATCAACCCTGGTTCAATGGAGAGTGCAGAAAGGCATACCAGGATCCTGAAGGGCATACCAGGATTCCTGAAGAAGGGCTTATGCCCGAAACGTCGATTCTCCTGTTCCCTGGATGCTGCCTGACCTGCTGCGCTTTTCCAGCAACACATTTCCATACCAGGATCAACACTAGGCATACCTGAAGATGACGTGACAACCTGGGGAAGCTACCAAACAGGACTACTTGCATTAGCAGCAAGTAATAGACAGAGCTAAGTGATCCCACAGCCAATGGATCAAATATAACCTATGCAGTCCTGCCATATCCAATCACAAATGGTGGTGGACAACTAAACAACTCAGTTGAGAAGGAGGCTCCACAAGTATCCCCTTCCTCAATGCGGGAACAGCCCAGCACGTAAGTGCAAAAAGATAAAGCTGAAACATTAGTAATAGCCTTCAGCCAGAAATGATAAGTGGATGATCCATCTCAGCCTCCCCCAGGGCTCCTCAGCATCACAGATACCAGACTTCAACCAACCTGATTTAGTCTGTGTGATATCAAGAACATTGTTGGAGACACTGGATATAGCAAAGGCTATGGGCATTGACAACAGTCTGACAATTGTACTGAAAGCTTTGGCTCTATAACATCCTGTTCTTTTAGCTAAGCTGTTGCAATGCGGCTACAACACTGGTCAGAAGTCACACCACCACCAGGTTATAGTCCAACTGGTTTATTTGAAATCACAAGCTTTCAGAGTGCTGCCCCTTCGCCAGGTGATGTCAAATAAACTTGTTCGACTATACCTGGTGTCATGTGATTTCTGACCTTGCAAGTTTCCAATGCCCAGTGCACAGGCTGAAGGCGAGGCAGAGAGTCTTTGGTGTTCCAGTGTGTGGCAGTGCCTGAAGGCCTGGTTCAGGACTTTGGTTGTCTAAGATCCTAGGAACAAGCCCAATGCAGTGATGGAGGTTCCCATGACATCTACAATGATAACAAAAGCAGGGGTGATTAAGCCAGGCATAAGGCAATGGTACCAAAGCAGAGGAGATTGAGTCCTTGTTGGAAATGCGGTCCTGGCATGGCTAAGCACTGAAGAAGAAATGTATGAATGGATGCTTAGCTTTATTTCTTTATGTTTTGATTTAATACTAAGATGGACTGTAAAGTTTAACTTTCAACTTTGTTCCTTATTTCTTTCTATTTTGCTCTTAAACTTTTGTTCCTGGGTACTTGTACCTAAGATTGTGGCATGTGTGATGACATTGAAAACTTTTCACTTTTCTTCTGTGTTTTTGTACTTGAGTATATGTAACAATAAAGTCTAAATCTAAAGTCTAGGAAGATGGTCATAGTTGTTGGAAGTCAGTCATCTCAGGACATCTCTGCAGGGTTCCTCAGGGTAGTCTCCAAGGCCCAACAATCTTCAGCTGTTTCTTCAATGACCTTCCCTCCATCAGAAGACCAGAAGTGGGGATGTTCGCTGATGATTGCACAATGTTCAGCATCATTCAGGACTCCACATATACTGGAGTAGTCCATGTTCAAGTGCAGCAACACCTGGACAATATCCAGGGTTGAGCTGACAAATGGCAAGTAACATTTGCATCACACAGAAGCAAGGCAATTAGACCCAGGTTACCCTAACCCTGAACCAACAACACTCAGGAGCAGCAGTGTGTACTATCTACAAGAGGCACTGCAGAAATTCACCGAAGATCCTTAGTCAGCACCTTACAAACCCACAAGCACTTCTATCTAGAAGAACAAGGGCAGCAGACACATAGGAACACTACCACCTGCAGGTCCCCATCCTTTCATTCACTATCACTGGGTTGAAATTCTGGAATTCCCTCCCTAAAGGAATTGTGGGTCCAACTTACAGCACGTGGACTACAACAGTTCTCCACCACCTTCTCAAGGGCAACTAGGGACAGGCAACAATTGCTGGCCCAGCCACTGAAATCCACATCCCCTGAGTGAATAAAAAAAATAGTGTACAGTCCCAGTCACCACACAATCAGAAAAATGTGATTGCACTAGAGAGGGTGCAGAGGCGATTCATCAGGATATTGCCTGTGATGAAAAATCTCAGTTATGAGGAGAAACTGGATAGGCTGGGCTTGTTTTCCCTGGAGCAGAGGAGGCTGAGCAAGTATTTGATTGTGGTACACAAAATTATGAGAGGCATGGACAGGGTGGATCATGAGAATCTCTTCCCATGGCAAATGTGTCTAAGAGCAGAGGACATAGGTTTAAGGTGATGAGTAAGTGATTTAGAAGATTTCTGAGTAATGTTTTTTCCCCAGAGGATGGTGGACAAATGGAGCATGCAGCCTGAGAGGGTGGTGGACACAGGTATTGTCACAACATTTAAGAAGTATCTGGAAGAGCACTTACGATGCCAGGGCACGGTAGGCTATGGACCAGTGCAGGTAATTGGGATTAGCGTAGTTTGGTGTTGTTGCCCAGCATTGATGTGGTGAGCCAAAGGGCCTGTTTCTATGATGGAAAACTCTGAATAGGATGATGTTTGAAACTTTAAAAACGTTGTGAGTCGTATGTGCGATGTTCGCTCATAGAGAAGTGAAAGCAAGAATTATAGATAAATTTTGATTTGATTTATATTGTTGCATCCATCCAGTTACAGTAAAAAGTATTGTTTTGACTCTATCCAGACAAATCATACCTTAAATAAATACATCAGGGTAACAGAACATAATGCAGAATATAGTATTACAGCTACAGAAAAGGAGCAGAAAAAGATCAACTCTAATTCTTGTGAGGTCCATTCATAAGTCTGATGACTGTGGGGAAGAAGCTGTTTTTGAATCTGTTGTACATGCTTTCAAACTTTTGTGTCTTCTGCCCAACGGAAGAGGGTGAAAGAGAGTATAACCAAGGTGGGATGGGTCTTTAATTGTACTGGCTGCTTTACTACGGCAACGGGAAGTGTAGATGGAGTCACTGGAAGGAAGGCTTCCAGTTTCATGATGGATTGGGTTGACATTCACAACTCTCTGTAATCTATTGTGCTTGTGTGTGTGTGTGTGTGCGTGCGTGCGCGCGCGCGTGTCTGTCTGTCTGTTCAATGCAACTCTGCCAAGAGACAGTCTTCTAAATGTCTTTTCAATCAACACCAGTTGTTGTGGTCTCAGGAGCGTCCAGCATTGTAAAAAGCTCTTGATTGGCCCCTTGGCAAGTGACTGCAAAATATTTAATGAGGCTTGTGAAGCATGACCTGCCCCGCACAAAGCCATGCTATCTATAATCAATCTTTGTTTTTCCATAATCATGAAAATTTGTCTCTCAGAAACCTTTCCAATAACTGCCCACCACCAGTGTAAGACAGGTCTGTAATTCCCAGGGTTATCCCTATTCCCTTTCTTGAACAAGGAAAAAACATTTGCCACTCTCCAATCATCAGATACTCCTCCAGTGGACAATTAGGATGCAAAGATCATCGCCAAAGGCGCAGCAATCTCTTCCCTCATTTTCCGTAGTACCCTTGGGTATATCCCGTCTGGCCCAGGGGACGTATCTATCCTCATGTTTTTCATAATTTCCAGTCCATCCTCCTTCTTAGCATCAACCTGTTTGAGCATATCAGCCTGTTTCACACTGTCCTCACAAATGACAAGGTCCCTCTCACTCGTGAATACTGAAGCAAAATATTCATTAAGGACCTCCCCGACCTCTTCTCACTCCCAGAACAAGTTCCCTCCATTATCCTTGATCAGCCCTACCCTCACTCTGACCATCCTCTTGTTCCTCACTTAAGTGTAGAACACCTTGGGGTTTTCCTTAATCCTACCTGCCAAAGCTTTTTCATGCCCACTTCTAGCTCTCCTAAGTCCATTCGTCAGTTCCTTCCTGGCTACCTGTGACTCTCTAGAGCCCTGTCTGATCATTGCTTCTTCAATCTTAAATAAGCTTCCTTCTTCCTCTTGACTAGATGTTCCAAATCTCTTGTCATTCAAGGTTCCTTCACCCTACCATCCCTTCCTTGCCTCAGTGGGACAAACCTATCCAGCACTATCTGCAAGTGCTCCCTAGACAACCTCCACATTTCTGTCGTGTATTTCTCTGAGGATATCTGCTCCCATATTACGTGCCACAATTCCTGCCTAATAACATTGTAATTCCCCCTCCCCCAATTAAATACTTTTCTATACCCTCACTCCTGGCAGCTTGGGCAGAATACAAAGATTGATCAAGAAAGCAAAGGGAGAAATTAAAATGTGAGAGATGTCTAACTGGAAATATAAGAACATGTAGTACAATTTTCTACAAGTTTTAAGAAATTAATAAGTAATGCAAACATAGTGTTGGTCAGAAGCAGCAAAAGTAATTCAATCTAAATAAATGTGAGGTGATACACTTGAATTGAATTTGAATTGGATTTATTGTCATGTGTACAGAGGCACAGTGAAAAGCTTTGTCTTGTGAGTAATACAGGGCAGATCACAGAGTTAGGTAGCATAGATAAGTAAATAATAGGTAAACAGCTGCAAAAACAAAAACACAGATACAGGTGAATGTTAAGAGTTTGTGAGTACATTCAGTATTCTAGCAACAGTAGGGTAGAAACTGTTACAAAACCGGCTGGTGCA
>NC_057731.1:58819338-58824663 GCF_004010195.1 Chiloscyllium plagiosum | reverse complement strand
TTCACATAAACCAAATCATTCGATGACATTTCCGCCACCTCCAAAAAGACCCCACCACCAGGGCATTTTTTTTCTCCCCGCTTCTTTCTGCCTTCCGCAAAGACCATTCTCTCCATGATTACCTGGTCAGGTCCATGCCCCCCAACAACCCACCCTCCCATCCTGGCACCTTCCCCTGCCACCGCAGGAATTGCAAAACCTGCGCCCACACCTCCTCCCTCACCTCCATCCAAGGTCACAAAGGAGCCTTCCATATCCATCAAAGTTTTACCTGCACATCCATCAATATCATTTATTGTATCCGTTGCTCCCGATGCGGTCCCATCTACCTTGGGGAGACTGGACGCCTCCTAGCAGAGCGCTTTAGGGAACATCTCTGGGATACCCCCACCAATCAACCACACCGCCTTGTGGCCCAACATTTCAACTCCCCTTCCCACTCAGCCGAGGACATGGAGGTGCTGGGCCTCCTTCACCGCCGCTCCCTCACCACCTGATGCCTGGAGGAAGAATGCCTCATCTTCCGCCTTGGAACACTTCAACCCCAGGGCATCAATGTGGACTTCACCAGTTTCCTCATTTCCCCTTGCCCCACCTCACCCCAGCTCCAAACTTCCAGCTCAGCACTGTCCCCATGACTTGTCCTACCTGCCTATCTTCCTTTCCACCTATCCACTCCACCCTTCTCTCTGACCTATCGCCTTCATCTGACATGGATCTGTTGATCCAATAGGCAAATTGGAGTGGGTCAAGAGTAGTGGGGAGGTTGGAGTTGACTAATGCCATAACCAGCCTTTCAAAGCCCTTCATGACCACCGAAGTTAGGGCCACTGGGCGGTAGTCATTGAG
Organism: Chiloscyllium plagiosum; assembly: GCF_004010195.1. Taxonomy (NCBI): domain Eukaryota; kingdom Metazoa; phylum Chordata; class Chondrichthyes; order Orectolobiformes; family Hemiscylliidae; genus Chiloscyllium; species Chiloscyllium plagiosum. The sequence continues at coordinate 58,823,814 of NC_057731.1, read as the reverse complement.
ACATGCTGCATGAGCCTTCTTAGGCACAGGGATGATGTTAGCCCTCTTGAAACAGGCAGGGACAGTGGCCTGCTGCAGGGAGAGGTTGAAGATGCCCGGGAAGACCTCTGCCATTTGATCTGCACATGCTCTGAGTGCACGGCCTTGTACTCCGTCTGGTCCCCTCATTTTCCTTGGATCCACACGAAGGAAAACTGATCTGACCTCTGATGCAGGACTTGGGCAGGACAAACAAGGCAGGAGAATACATGCATATTTTTTGGGCTGACACAGTGGTTACCACTGCTGCCTCACACTGCCAGTGTTTCAGGTTTGATTCCACCGTTGGGTGACTGTGGAATTTGCACATTCTCCCCATATAGGTGTGAGTTTTCCTCCCACAGTCCAAAGATATGCAGTTTATGTAGGATTGGTCATGGAAAATGTTAGTGGGATAGGGTAAGGATTGACTCTGGATGGTATGCCTTCAAATGGTCAGTGTGGAATCAATAGGCCTAATGTCTTGCTTCCATGCTGCAGGGATTCCAAGTTTCTTAGTGGGCACTACCACAAGCTTCACCAAAGAAAAATCATCTCCATAGAAATTCTCTCTCTCTGATTTTCCCAGAGAACCTGCATTTGAAGTCCCCTATGATTATTGTAACAGTGCCTTTCATATATGCCTTTTCTATCTCCTGATCAAATTTCTGCTCCACATCCCAACGACTCTGATGTTTCCCTTTGTGGTTCCTCAACTCTACCCACATAGGTTCTATAGCTTCTGACCCTATATCACTTCTTGCTATTGATTAAATTTATTACAAACAAGACAATCGCACCTACTCTACCTATCTGCCTGTTAGTGTCATAGAGTTGTGCAGCACAGAAACAGACCCTTCAGAAATCCTAAACTGACCTAGCCCCATTTGCCAGCATTTGGCCCATATCCTTCTAAATCCTTCCTATTCATGCACCCATCCAGATTCTTTTTAAATATTTTAATTGTACCAGTCTCCACCACCTCCTCTGGCAGCTTGTTTCACACTCATGCCATCCTTTGCATTAAAAAGTTGCCCCTTAGGTCTCTTCTAATTCTTTCACCTCTCACATACATCTATGCCCTTGAGTTTTCACAAAATGTGATGCTCAGATTGAGGTTTTGGATGTAGGTTTGCTCGCTGAGATGAAAGGTTCATTTCCAGACGTTTCTTTACCTTACAAGGTAACATCTTCAGTGGACCTCATGTGAAGCAATGCTGAAAATTCCTGCTTTCTATTTATATGTTTGGGTTACTTTGGATTGGTGATGTCATTTCCTGTGGTGATGTTATTTCCTGTGGTGAAGTCACCCCCCTGGTTCCTTTTCTCAGGGGGTGGTAGATGGGGTCTAATTTGATGTGTTTGTTGATAGAATTCCAGTTAGAACACCATGCTTCTAGGAATTCTCGTGCATGTCTTTGTTTGGCTTGTCCTAGGATGGATGTATTGTCCCAGTCGAAATGGTGTCCTTCCTCATCCGTATGTGAGGATCCTAGTGACAGAGAGTCATGTCTTTTGGTGGCTAGTTGGTGTTCATGTATCCTGGTGGCTAGTTTTCTGCCTATGCCCTCGAGTTTTGGACTCTCCTATCCTGGGAAAATTAAGAAAGATGGCAGTGGAGTATGACATTCCAGCTGGAGTTTGTCTGCTCCCCTCATTCTTCTTCTTTTCTTCCTTTTAGTGCTGTTTTTCCTTCTCTTCGATTCGTGGCCTCTGGTGATGATTCCCGGCCTTGAGTGACAATTCCAAGCCTCTGGCGATGGCGTGTCCTTCATGATTTTGTGAACTTCTATAAGGTTACTCCTCAGTCTCCGATGCTCCAGAAAAGAAAACCCCAGCCTATTCAGCCTCTTCCTGTAGCTCAAACCCTTCATTCCCAGCAACATTCTTGTAGATCTTTTCTGAACCTTTTCAAGTTTAACATCTTTCCTATAGCAGGGAGACCAGTTTTGAATCCCTAATGTCCTGTTCAGCTGCACCATGATGTCCCAACTCCTATGCTCAATGGGCATGCCAAACTCCTTCTTCACCACACTGTCTACCTGCAACTCCACTTTCAAGGAACTATGCACCTGCACCCCTAAGTCTCTGTTTAGCAACACTGCCCGGGGTTCTACCATTAATAGCATAAGTCCTGCCCTTGTTTTCCCTACCAAAATGCAACACCTCACCGTTATCTAAATTAAACTCCATCTGCCACTCCTCAGCCCATTCTCCCAACTGATCAAGTCTACTGTACTTCGAGATAACCTCTTCACTACACAACAATTTTGGTGTCACCTGCAAACTTACTAACCCAACAACCTATATTCACATCTGAATCATTTATATAAATGACACAAAGCAGTGGACCCAGCACTGATTTCTGCAGCACACCTCTGCTCACAAGCCTCTAGTTGGATAAACAACCCTCCACCACCCTCTGTCTCTGACCTTCAAGTCAATTTTATATTCTAGCTTCCCTGGATTCGATGTAATCTGACCTTGCTAATCAGTCTTCCATGTAGAAACCTGTCGAATGCCATGCTGAACTCCATATAGTCAATTCTACTGCTCTGCCTTCATCAATGTTCTTTATCACCCCTATCTCAATCCTTTCAATAGGATGTGTATCCTTGGATATTTAGTTCCCACCACTAATCCCCTTGCAGTCATGTTTCTGCAACCCGCAACCACAGTTTTGTTAGCGCGGATGAAATGATATCAGTCCGAGCCCAGAGTGCGGTTCAACAATCGGTAACGTTTATTGCTATAATAACGCCGGCGGAGACCAACCGAGGTCCGAATCTCGGCTGCTCTGCTGTTTCCGCACGCAGCTACGTATTATATACTTTTAGTTGTTAGGATGTGTGGAATTTGAGGATGAATGGGATGATAGTTCCCCATCATCACTGGAGTAGGTGCAAATGCAATGTTTCCTGCCGTCCCAGGAGAGTTGCAGGGCACGCACAATAGGGTGCTAATTGGTTTATGTAAAACGGGTCCGGGTATTATCTGCTTGTCTCTCTCTGTGAGGGCAGGGGCTAGCACCCCCCTTTGTTCCCTTGGGGTGTTGGTGTGTATTGGTCTGTCTGTTCCTGTCTGGTGGATGCCTGTCCTTTGTGTCAGAGTGGCTCCGTATCGATGGGTATGGGTGTGTTTCAGTCAGTCTCTTGATGTGATTAGGAGATGGGTTTCCATATTAATTAATTCCGGAGTTTTGGTCCATGAGTCATGGGTTGTGTTGGTCTAGTGTGGATTTGATCTGTCCTCTGTCTCCTATCTCCCGGTCATGTGGGCGGACCGGCAGCTGCTGAGTTTTTGTGGGTTTAAAGCTGCGACTGCTGTTTAAAACACAAAATGAATTCTTATAGTTTCCTGATGTAGACATAGACCCGTGGCAAAAGCAGGGCGGCTCTGATGCCTGCTTGCAGTCCCTCCTTTCGGCAAGGGGTTGGACACGTCCACACCCCCAATGCCGATATTTTAAAAGTCGGCTCCTCGCCCGGTACATTCCGCCGGCCGTCATGCTGCAGTCATGGGGCCTTTGGATAGTCCCGGGAGATGGTCACATTAACTCGAGCCCTGTGAGCTCACGGTGCCCGATCGCCCGCCAGGAGTCGATGGCGTGGAGCATGGTCTTCCTGGCCTTTCGTTTTTTGTGCTGGTGGCATGAATGACACGCCACCAGGAGCCAGGCCAGAGCCAGCAGTAACTGTATGCCTACAATGGTGGATGGATGTTTATGTTCAGGCCCCAATCCCACACCCTCTGCGCCCACCCCTGGGACTGCAGAGCTCTGTCTGTGTCCTCCTCTAGGTCCTTTACATGCGACTGCAACTGGTGATACAATTTCACTGAGTGTCCTACCTGGGTCCTAAGCTCCTGTAAGACCTCAGCCAAATGTGGGATGGGGGCTTGTTCAGGCTCCTGATATTCCCTGAGGGTGTCCCTGAATTTATCAGTAATTTGTATGGACTCGGGGTTCCGTCGTCGGACCTTTGAGATGTGAGCTTGCCCAACCGTGACTGGGCACCTGGGGGTGAAGCAGAACTCGTGCTGGGGGATCGGGCACTGCAGTCCATTATACCAAAATGAGGTTTCAAGAGTGGAGACACAATATCGTCCCCCCCCCACCATACCCCGCCCTAGTGAAGTGGGGCCCGTGGGTTCGATTTCAAGGATGCAGCCCTGTGTCCGGTTGAACCCGCAGTCCGCTGTTTCACTCCTTCGTAAGGGGTGAGGGCAGATGGTAATTGCCCCCCCGCTGCTTGCAGCCTGTAAGCGGCACCCCGTACACAGCGCCGTTTCGAGATATGGCTGTGTGGTGAGCTAATCGATATTTGAGAGAAGCGTTTTCCCGTATGACTCCGATGTTCTCAATGTGAAACAGGGGAAATGGCCCCGACTCTGGGGTGACCACGGGGATCAGGAGGACAATCCCGACTCCTGTCGCCTCACTGACCTCACAGTCGGGAA
>NC_057731.1:58814591-58818010 GCF_004010195.1 Chiloscyllium plagiosum | reverse complement strand
GGCTTGTCCCTTGCAGGAATACAGATGGTGTCGGACGCATTGAAGGCAACACCGTGGCGGTAGAAGTTGTCATGTATTTCGGGGAAGGAAGGCGCCAGTCGTAGGATGAAGAGAAGAGCAGGGAGGAGAGCGGTGCACCGGTGAAGCATGATCTGTGGGAAGAGAGGGAGAGAGGCAACCTTACCAAGGGTGTAGGGTTAGTGTGTGTAGGAGCACGTCTCCCTGGAACCGGTCCACCCGTTGCACTGTAAGGAGAAAGAGGGGTGGTTAGAGTCAAGTCAAAAAGGGGGGGTCGGAGTCTGTCTGGTCGGGGTTTAAGGGTAGGGTTTAAGCTGGGACCAGTGTTTCCACCTGCCCTTTCCCTTCATGTCGACACAGGCGCACGTGTCGCTGGTGAGGATGATTTTGTGCGGTCCCAGCCACCGGGGGGCGAAGCCAGGCTGGTCGGTGCCGGACCTGACCAGGACTTTGTCCCCAACGCCGGGAAGGGGTTGGGCGGGCAGATGTGGTTGCAGTTTTGCCTGGTCCCTAATGTCCTGCTGGTCGCGCGCGGTTTGTCTAAAGGCCCGCAGCTGCGTGTCCAGCTGCCTGATATAGCGCGTCATCCTGTCCCTCAGGGGGGCCATGTCTTCCCCCCCCGACCATGACGTTCTCTGGTAGTCGCATGGCCCTCCCCGTCATGAGCTCGAAGGGAGTGAGGCCCGTGGAGCGGCCTGGGGTGGCCCTTAAGCGCATCAGTATGCAGGGCAGAACGTCCACCCAGCCCTGCCCTGTTTCGGCGATCGCCTTCACGATCGCCGCTTTGAGGGTCCGGTTCATGCGCTCGACCATCCCGGAGCTCTGGGGATGGAACGGGACGTGGAAGCGCTGTCTGATGCCCAGGAGGCGGCAGGCCAGTTTCATTGCGCGTCTGGTGAAGAGCGTGCCCTGGTCCGAGTCAATCTGGAGGGGGACCCCCCAGCGAGGGAAGATGTCGAAGGCCAGCACTCTGGCCACGGTGGCGGATGTACAGTCCCGTGTAGGGAAGGCTTCTACCCAGCGCGTGAAATGGTCAACGATCTCCAGGCAATACTTCTTGCCACGGCTGGGGAGTAGGGGTCCTGTGAAATCAACTTGGAGGTTCTCCCAGGGCCCCTTGGGCCATGGCTGGTGCACCAGGGGAATGCGCAGGGGCCGCCCCGGGTTGTGCTGGGCGCAGACAACGCATCGGCGGCAGTGTTTGGCCATGTCGCGGCCGAAGCCGGGCCACCACCAGTCAGTCTGGAGCCTAGCAAGTGTACCGTCACGGTCCGCGTGGTCCGGTTCGTGGTGTAATTGCATCAAGGTCGTTCTGATAGCCGCGGGTGCCATGACCCTGTTGCCGTGCCGCCACACCCCATCGGGGCCGCGGGCTGCGCTCTTTGCCAGCCAGTCCTCTAACTCACCGGGCTGCGCGCAATTCTGGATGTCCAGGACATTCACGTCCCGGACCTCAGTAGCAGGTCCCGCATGCGCGGGCGGTCGTCCTGCGCCCGCGGCGGGCTTGGCGGCCAGGTTGGCCCAATGATTCCCAAGCTGTTCAGCGGTGGTGGCCCGCTGGTGTGCTTTGATTTTTATCACCGCAGCGAGCAGGGGGAGGCGTGCGGCCGCCACCAGGTCGCGGACCGTATTTTCGTGTTTAATCTGACCACCGCCGGCCGTGATAAAGCCCCGGCGGCTCCATGCTGCCATGTAATCATGGACTACCCCGAAAGCATACTGGCTGTCGGTAAAGATGTTTACCCGCTTGCCTGTTCCCAGGCGGAGTGCGGTGGTGAGGGCGACCAGCTCCGCGACCTGGGCGGAGGTGTCGCCCCCCATCGTTCCCTGTGCTCGGGTGGTTCCGGTATGGTCGACCACCGCCCATACCGTTTGGTAGGACCCCTCGACAAGCCTACGTGAGCCGTCCACATACAAGGTCAGGTCGGGATCAGGGACCGGGCTGTCGGCCACGCAGTCCCCCTCCGCCGAGTCGATGGCGGCCTGGCAATGGTGGGGTTTCCCTACCGCGATAATCCCGTCGGCGGGGTTTGGCCCTGTGTCCCTAACGATCTGAATGGACTGGTCCTGGGGGAGGAGAACCGCCTCCCAAGTTGCCCTGCGGGCATCCGAGACCGTCCGGAGGCGGCCCGTGTTCAGGAGTTCAACTATCGTGTGTCTAGTGTGTAGTATCTGTCCGGACATAGTGACCGGCTCACACACCCGGACTGCCCATGCGGCGCAATCCAGCGCCGACACGCAGCGGTGCATGCCCTTCACGACCGGGGACTCCTTTGTGGAGTAGTAACCTACTGGTCTCATGTGGTCGCCTGATGTTTGCGTGATAACAGCGCTGTAAAACCCCCCCTCGAGTCCGTAAAAGATGTGGAATGGCTTCGATAGGTCGGGGAGGCGCAGGGCCGGGGCGCTGAGGAGATGGGACTTTAACATAGAGTAAGCGTCGTCCTGTTCGGGTCCCCATACCACCCTCTCCGCTCCCGGCCTGCCCCCCTTCACCAGGCGCTGAATGGGTTCGGGCGATAGTGGCGAAATGTGCAATGAAGGGGCGGCAGTAGTTAAAAAGCCCCAAGACACGGCGGATTCCCCTGACTGTGTCCGGCCGCGGCATGTCAGTGATGGCCGACTTGCGGTCGGCAGGTAAGGTCTTGCTCCCCTGGCTGATGTCGTGTCCCAGATAGCGGACTTTAGCTAGTCCGACCTGAGCCTTCGTGGGGCTTATCTTGAATCCTGCCCGGGCGAGTGTCCGCAGGATGGCGGCCAGGGCCCCCAGGTGTTGGCGCACATCCGCAGATGCGATCAAACGGTCGTCTACATATTGTAGGAGGGTGCTTGAGAAGGGGGAGAGGTCGCACCCCTCCAGGGTCCGGCTCATGACCCTGTGGAAAATGTTAGGGCTATTGTGGAAGCCCTGTGGCAGGCGGGTCCATGTGTCCTGCCTGTCCCGCAGCGTGAAGGCAAACTTGTCCTGTGAGTCACGGTGCAGGGGGATGGACCAAAAGTCATTTGCCACGTCCAGGACCGTAAATATCCGATGTGAGGGTTCGAGGCCGTTGAAGATGGTGGTCGGGCTGGCTACGATAGGGTGTTCATTGAGGGTGACCCTATTGAGTGCCGTGTAGTTGATGGTGAGCCTGTAGCTGCCATCCGGCTTCCGGACTGGCCATATAGGGGAGTTGGTGGTGGACGCTGTCGGGCGCAGGACGCCGTGTTGGGTGAGTTCGGCAACGATTGCCTCAGTGGCGCACTGCGCCTCAGGTTTAATCGGGTATTGTCGGTGCGGGGCATGTACGTGCCCGGGTATCCGCTCAGGAGGAGAACGGACGAGGCCGCAGTCCTGCTTGCTCGTGGCCCACACCTCCGGGACTAGTTGGCAGACGGCTCCGAAGGCACCGTCCTTGGCC
>NC_057731.1:58791424-58814547 GCF_004010195.1 Chiloscyllium plagiosum | reverse complement strand
GCCTCGCTTCGGCGTGCAATAACCGAGCTCCCCCCAACCCCTTTAATGGAAATGGAGTGGTGGGTTGAGGGAAGGTCGAGGTCGGTGAGGGAGACCGACGCCTCCGTATCAATCAAAATCTTGCATCGGCGGCCCCCTAGCGATGCGGAAACTCAGATACAGGGGTTGGCTCCCGGGATGGGGGCCGACGCTACTCAGTCTTTGCTCAGTCTGTAAAAGCTCGAGCAGCTGGCCCCGACTGAGCTGATCCCAATCGGGGGGTGGTGGGTTTCGGGCTTGGGCTGCGGGTCCTGTGGGGTCCGGGGTTGCTGTTGACCCCTTGTCTGGGGGGTTCCTGGTCGTGGGGACGTGAAGAGTGCGGCTGTGAGGGTGGCCGGCCCCCCTTTTGGCCCCAGGGACGTCGGAAAGAGAGCGGGCATTGGGCTTTTCGGTGTCCCGGCTGTTTGCAGCGGAAGCAAATGTCCGGTCCGACCGTCGAAACTGCTGCAACGGCGGGCGCCGCTCGGTTGTCAAGGGACATGGCCCAGTTCTCAAGCTTTGCAAAGGCGACATAGGGCACCAGGCCCGTCCGTAGGACTGCCTGGTGTGCGGGGCTCAGACCGTCTTTGTATAATTGAATGAATGCGGGGTTCTGCCTATCAGCGTCGGGAACCTCGCTGTGTGCTCGGAATGCCTCGAACTTGCGGACCCCATATTCCTGGGCGTCCTCCCCAGGCTTCTGAGTGATACCCACAATGGCGTTCCAGTCGACCGGTGAATGGCCGAGCACCTCGCTGACATCAGCCTTGAAGTCGGCGAGGGCAACCTCCTGTTCGCGACGGGTATGGTTGTGTTTCAGTCAGTCTCTTGATGTGATTAGGAGATGGGTTTCCATATTAATTAATTCCGGAGTTATGGGTAATGTTGGTCTAGTGTAGATTCTATCTGTCCTCTGTCTCCTATCTCCCAGTCACGTGGGTGGACCGGCAGCTGCTGAGTTTTTGTGGGTTTAAAGCTGCGACTGCTGTTTAAAACACAAAAATGAATTCTTATCGTTTCCTGATGTAGGCATAGTCTCGTGGCAAAAGCAGGGCGGCTCTGATGCCCGCTTGCAGTTTGAACATAGGACATGTGCAGCGCAGTACAGACCCTTCATCCCTTGATGTTGCGCCAACCCGTGGAACCAATCGGAAGCCCATCTAACCTACACTATTCCATTATCAACTGTATGCTGTACCTGCATGCTTACCTTCATTGACTGGTGTACAAGAACACCCAGATCTCTTTGTACTGCCCCTTTACCTAAATTGATTCCATTTAGGTAGTAATCTGCCTTCCTGTTCTTGCTACCAAAGTGGATAACCATACATTCATCCACATTAAACTGCATCTGCCATGCATCTGACCATTCACCTAACCAGTCCAGGTCACCCTGCAATCTCCTAACATCCTCCTCACATTTCACCCTGCCACCCAGCTTAGTATTTGCTAATGTTATTACTAATACCATCTTCTACATCATTAACATATATTGTAAAAAGATGCGGTCCCACTGGTCACTGCCTGCCATTCCGAAATGGAGCAGTTTATCACTACCCTTTGTTTCCTCTCAGCCAAACAACTTTCAATCCAAGTTAGTACTTTGCCCCCAATACCATGCACCCTAATTTTACTCACTAACCTCTTTTGTGGGACTTTACCAAAAGCTTTCTGAAAGTCCAGGTACACTACATCTACTGGATCTCCCTCTTCAATCTTCAGAGTTACATCCTCAAACAATTCCAGAAGATTAGTCAAGCATGATTTCCCCTTCATAAATCCATGCTAACTCTGACCTATCCGGTTACTACTATCCAGATGTGTCGTAATTTCATCCTTTATAATAGACTCCAGCATCTTTCCCACCACTGAGGTCAGACTATAATTTCCTGCTTTCTCTCTCCCACCTTTCTTAAATAGTGGTACAACATTAGCCACCTTCCAATCCGCAGGAACTGATCCCGAATCTATTAGACTAGATGGGATTATGGTTCATAAGGAGGTGTTAGCAATTCTGGAAAGTGTGAAAATAGATAAGTCCCTTGGGCTGGATGGGATTTATCCTAGTATTCTCTGGGAAGCCAGAGTGGAGATTGCAGAGCCTTTGGCTTTGATCTTTATGTCGTCATTGTCTACAGGAAAAGTGCCAGAATGTTATCCCCTTGTTCACGAAGGGGAGTAGAGACAACCCTGGTAATTATAAACCAGTGAGCCTTACTTCTGTGGACCCGGGGAGAAGGTGAGGAGCAAGTGATTTAGAATATTCCTGAGAATTTTTTTTTCTCTCCTCAAAGATGCTAGACACATGGACTATACATACAGTGTGGTGGAGGCAGGTACTCTTGCAACATTTAAGAAACATCTGGATGAGTAGTTAAAATGCCAAGGACATAGTAAGCTATGGACCAAGTGCAAGTAAACAGGATTAGTGTAGCTTGGTGTTTGTTGACTGGCCTAGACATGATGGGCCAAAGAACGCAATTCTATGCTGTATGTAGAAGCATAAAATATAAAGCAAGGGTGACTGTGGTGCAGTGGTAGCATCCCTAAAAAAATATAAAAGCAGGGAAGTGACGGGACACTTTCCTTACCATCACAGCATAACAAATAAAACAGGTTTGTTCCCCTAATGTTTAGCTGGAGGAAATTCAGTTTCATTCATTAATAGGTGCAAGTAAAATATTGCAAAATACAGGATGATTGCCTTCCAAAACTTTGAGGACAGGTACATAATAGGGTTAGAGACAAAATAAAGCTCCCTGTATATTGTACCCGTCAAACACTCCAAGGATGGGGTTAGATAGGCTGTCTAACGTACAGTATTAGATACAGATTAAGGCACTCTCTGCATCAAATCATTAAGACACCTCATTGCCACCTTTCCTATAGCACGGTGGCACAGTGGTTAGCACTGCTGCCTCGCAGCGCCAGAGACCCGGGTTCGATTCCCGCCTCAGGCGACTGACTGTGTGGAGTTTGCACATTCTCCCCGTGTCTGCGTGGGTTTCCTCCGGGTGCTCCGGTTTCCTCCCACACTCCAAAGATGTGCAAGTCAGGTGAATTGGCCATGCTAAATTGCCCGTAGTGTTAGGTAAAGGGGTAAATGTAGGGGTATGGGTGGGTTACGCTTCGGCGGGTCGGTGTGGACTTGTTGGGCCGAAGGGCCTGTTTCCACACTGTAAGTAATCTAATCTAATCTAATCTAAACTGTATGCCTATCCAATGACCATTTAAATGCCCTTAAAGTTGGTGAGTCTACTACTGTTGCAGGCAGGGCGTTCTACACCCCTTCTACTCTGTGATTAAAAAAACTACCTCTGACATCTGTTCTATATCTATCACCCCTCAATTTAAAGTATGTCCCCTCGTGCTAGCCATCGCCATTCGAGGGAAAAGGCTCTCACTGCCCACCCTATCTAACCCTTTGATTATCTTATATGTCTCAATTAAGTCACCTCTCAACCTTTTTCTCTCTAATAAAAACAGCTTCAAGTCCCTCATCCTTTCCTCGTAAGACCTTCCCTTCATACTAGGCAACATGCTAGTAAATCTCCTCTGAACCCTTTGCAAAGCTTCCACATCCTTCCTGTAATGTGGTGACCAGAACTGTATGCAATACTCCAAGCGTGGTCGCACCAGTTTTGTGCAGCTGCAGCATGATCTCATGGTTCTGAAACTCAGATAGTGGTTCAGATAGAGACTGTCCAGACAGTACAGTTCACTCCTGTCCTAATAATGATGTCAGTGCTGTAGTAAATTAAAGCCCTTTTTCCCACACCACCCTCAGGCTTTCTATAGCTATATCAGGAATAAAAGAATGAGTAGAATGAGATTAGGGCCAAACAAACATAGTAGTGCGAAGTTGTGCGTGGAGTCAAAGGAGATAAGGAAACACTAAATGAATACTTTTCATCACTATTCACGCTAGATAGGAAGATGATAAGTGTTTTCTTTTGTGTTTCATTTTTTCAGCGGTCTATTTGGGAATTTAGAATAGTGGGAATGGAGATTAGGGCAGTTGAATGTTCCTCCTGCAACATGTGGGAGGTAAGGATCACCTCTAGTGTCCCTGCTGACTTCATTTGTGGGAAGTGCACCCAACTCCAGCGCCTTGAGAACCGTGTTAGGGAACTGAAGCTAGAGCTCGATGGACTTCGAGGCAGAGGGAGGTAGTTACTCCACAGCCACATGAAGAAGGTAGATGGGTTACCATCAGGGGTAGGAAAGGCAACCGGCAGGCAGTGCAGGGATCTTCAGTGGTGGTTCCCCTCAAACAACAAGTATACCATTCTGGATACAATTGGAGGGGAGGGGGGACAGCTTCCCAACTGTGAACATGGGGCACAGGTCTCTGGCAAGTGAAGGGGTCCTCGGAAGGTGGGCTGGAGTCCTGATTGTAAAAGTACTCTCGGAGGCGGAGGCAGTGGAAGAAGTGTTCTACATCATGACGCGTATTAAATTCATTGATGCGTGGTCAGAGGGGGATAAAGGTAAGGCCTTTGCTGAGGACTGATCGTTCGTCCTCAGTGAGGGGGAGGTCTGGGGAGATGGTGAAAACCCGGCAGGGCTGAGAGCTAGGACCTGGTGTAGGTATGGAGCTGGAAGTGGGGGCGGAGACTGTAACTGGAGTGGGCCTGCTGCTTTTGTTGGAGTCTGATTGTTAATTTTTGTGTTGCTTACTTGTTAATTGAGGACGATTCTAATGCAACTTCATTCATTCCAAACTTGATTGAAATCACACAAACACGTCATGTCTTAAAATGAACAGAAGAAAAATTTGGTCTGGATTCAAAACCATGCTTAAAGTGAGGTGACCACCTATCTGATGGATCACAGTCTGTGAAATTTACAGGCAGATACTGTTGCTATTCTACAAATTTCAGCATTTCCTGTACAATAATATAGAGCATTTAAAAAAAGAGGCATCATGAATGCAAGTTTTGAAGTTTCCAAAACTTTAATATAAAGTGATATATAAAGTATATACATCATATACTCATTGCTGTACACATTGCAACATGGTGAACTTGACCCGGCCCGAAAGCAGCATTGTGAATCTACACATACCTTTCGCTGAGTTGGTTGATGAAAAAATTGTTGTAACATTTAAACTACACTACAAAGGAGTGACAGAAGTAAAGATTGATTTTAATACATTGATAGTTACCAAAACATTATTAAAACACCTGAACTTAGTTTCACTGCAAATAAATAATTAGAATGGCCTTTTTTAAGCATCTCATGTAACAAAATTAATTTGAGCTTAAACTTGAGGATATTTTATGAGAAAGCATATTTATGATATTCTTACTTATTGTGAAAATGAAACATAATTTAGGGATCAGAAGAAAAATGTTATTTCATTAATTAAATACACCAGTACAATCAGTGGTCAATAATAAGTACACCATTTGGCTGAGAATGGGCCTCAAATGTTTTAATGATACATTTCTTCACAATCTGATCTTTGAAAAGAAACAATGATGAAAGGAATGAACACATCAGAATCAATCAGGCTGAAATGCCTAATCGAAATATTCAATCTTCTAGGCTATCCATCCACTCTGTGTATATAATTGAGGGATGTTCCCTGGTATTGACAGTGCCTCAGTACAGGAGCATCTGATTCTATTCCCAATTAATGTGAGCAGATGTACTTTCACTTTTCTCTCAGATTCATTCAGGAAACATTTTTACAGACTTAAAGAAATTCCAGAGCAATGCCTTGGTCATATTCTCCAGATTCAATGGGAGGACCATCACACAAAACTGCATGTCCTTTTTGAAGCCAAGTCCACAACTACTCAGGCAAGTTCTTGCAAAAATATCCATGGAGTAATGGACATTGTCCCCAAGTTGAAAAACATCTTCCCTACCAGGTCCTGTTTTCTCTCGACTCATCTGATCAGATGAGGCAACGGACAAGGGTCTTTTCCATAGGATGGGGGAGATCAAAACTAGGGGGGTATATTTTTTAAGGAGAGGAGAGGAACTTAAAAAGACATGAGGGGGAACGTATTCTTAACAGAGAGAGTGGTTTGCGTGTGGAATGAACTGCTAGAAGGTGGTGGGTGCAGATAAAGTTACAACATGTAAAAGACATTTGGATAAGTTCATGAAAAGGAAAGCTTTGGAGGGATATGCACCTAGCGCAAGCAAGTTGGACTAGTTTAGTTTGGGAACATGGTCAGCATGTTACGGCAGGATCAAAAAAAAGCTTCAAAAACTCTCTGAACATTCTCGAACCGTGGCAGTATTGACATCAGTGACCAAGAGGAGCTTGCTATCAATCATTCAAGCTGACAATAGCTTGTGTATCAAGCTGCATCAGACTTTGAATCCCAGCAACCTAATAATGAGTCCCAGGAGCTGCAGAGAAGAAAGCAAACCTTGCATTCCAGATTCCATACTTTGTATGACATTCTGCCTCATGAACACAAAGATTTGCAGATCCATAATCTGCCTGTTCAGTCAAATGAAACATTGCAGAAATCTGTGACCCTGATTAGATCTCATCCTCAATTCAAGAGACCCCAGTCATACTTCCTGACAACAATACCAGCTCTATCTCAGTGTCCCGGATATGAGACACTGTTGCTACGCCAGCTTTATTCCAATATCCAGGACATAAGACATTGTAAAATACCTGATGTAGTGTTTTTGCCCTGGAAGCTATTTTCCAGCTTCTAGAACAAAAACACTAATCATCAACTATTTTCCCATGCCTCTTACCTGTATGTTTTAGAACAAGTTTCACTTAATATTTTAGACTGTAGTTTGAGAGTTAAATACAGCTTTAAATAATCAGAGCTCACACTTACAATAAATGACTCACATGTAGACAGTCTCCAGTTTTGCATTTTGTCCGATAATAAAAAAGTATTTTATGCCTTAAATTCATTTTAAAAAGAGTTCTGATTGCAACATTTTTTCAGAACATGAGGCACTTTATCTGAAGCAGTGACTTACATTCAAATGAGAAAAAAACATTACTGCAAGCTAAAATCTCAGTTAAATTAGTTGCATTAATGTCAGTATAAACGTAGGCAAATATGCTACAAATTTCATATAAACATTTTACGTGAATGAACAATGAATAGGCATCTAAAAATTAGTGTATCAAATGTCTAGTTTTCCAAATGATTAAATTAAGCAATTAAGCATTCGAGAAAACACCAGCAATAGATAGATGTAAACTGAATCCCTAATAAATGCATTAGGTTAAATGTGTTGTTTAATTTAATAAATATGCTAGCGAATCCAGCAAATTCATGAGTAAGAATTAGCCTGCAAGACATATTTAGTGATTGCAGAATAGAGAATGATTTTCAGCTCCTTAAGCCAATTTTATACAGGCTGAACAGAGAGGAAAAAAAAATCATAATTGGGACTGTTCAACTAAAAATTACTAAACAGATCAGTAGCACTCATCTGAGTTCTCATACCAGCTGCATTTCTCCAAGACTAGAATCAGAAAAAAAAATTGAAATGCTTCTAGTGAAATTCTTTTAAAATCATATTTTAATAGCACTGAACTTCCATGCCAGCAGTCCCTGTCTTATGCATTGCTTTAGGTGTAAATTTTGTTCCAGTTTTATTTCACTCCAAAAAAAAAACCATTCTTAGCATTCAATCTGCAAATTTATACTGACTTTGAAATCTTTAATGTTAAGGTTTTTTATCATTTTAAGTGATTAAAACTAGTTTCAGTATTTGAAGCATGATATATTTCAAGCTAGTAATTGGGCCCATTTTAGAACAAAATACTATTTTCAATAATGAACTTCAGGGTTATTCAAACACAGAAAATGTAGGGGAAACTCAGATGTCTGGCAGCATCCGAAGAGACAGAAATAGAGTAAACGTTCAAGTCTGGAATGAATTCTTCAGAACCAACTCAAAAAGCTAGACTCAAAACTTTAACTCTTTCTCTCGCCACAGATGCTGCCAGACATACTGAGTATTGTCAGCATTGCATTTATCACAAATTTCCAGCATTCGAGGCATTTTGCCTTTATTCACAGTTATTGATTCTGACAGGATTCCTTTTTAAATTATTGATGTAAAAACAATGGTACATTTATCCCTGCTAATTTTTACAGAAACGAGAAGTTGATCTTTAAATTTATAAACAGATTAATGTTACATTTAGGTGGGAGGTCTCTTTACACTGCCTCCCATCAAATACTCCCAAGTCAGGTACAGCGTGGGGTTAGATACAGAGTAAAGGTCCCTTTCCGCTGCCTCCATCAACTACTCCCAGGGCAGGTTCAAAACTGGGTGAAGATAGAGTAATGCACATCGTGCTCTAACAATACGCCTCAAGTTAAAATTCGAAAGATTCATAGCAGCCTTGGTTTATGTTTAGTTTACACACAAATCATGTCACTATTTATAATGATGTGGAAGTGCGAGTGTTGGACTGGGGTGGACAAAGTTAAAAATAACACAACACCAGGTTATAGACCTACAGGTCTATCTGGAAGCACTAGCTTTCGTAGCCTGATGAAGGAGCAGTGCTCCGAAAGCTAGTGCTTCCAAATAAACCTGTTAGACTATAACCTGATGTTGTGTGCTTTTTACTATTTATAATGTCACAGTTGCCAAAATGTTTTGAAAGGTACAGTAAGAATACATTAAAATGAAACCTCAATAAACATTAATGCCATCAATTAATTAATTAATATTTGCCTGTCAGAGCAAGTATGGGTTAGAAACATCATTATGAAATAGTTTTAAACGGTTGAATGTTTTTCATCAGAACAGACAGGCAACATATACCTTCAATGCTCTGTTAGTGAGCTTTGTAAAGTCTCAAAAGAGATGACCTGGTTTTGAAATTGAATACTTTGTTGCTGTTGAGAATCATAGCCCATTAAGAAACCATGCTGCAAAGTAGCATTCGTTTTGTCCCACAGGTAAATTTATAATAAATAAAGCATGTTTATCATGGTTTGACTAGAAATGATGGAGAACAGGGAGGCAGGGCCAAAGGAAACAGCCTGGACAAGTCATAAAAGAATGGAACAGGCCAACAGCTGCCTTGCCCTTTCTCAGTGTGGATTTTTCAGCTGTTACAGTATTTTCAATTTAGTAATTGCTGAGATTTTTCATACCGATCAGATCTCCAACCTGTGACCATGCTGTGTCACAATTACAGCTGCTGGTTATGACCTTTGAAAGTTGAGGATTCACAGTTCTTGGGCATTGTATAAAACATAAAAACAGACTGACTGACAGATTTAATAACTTAAAAAAAGGTAACAAAAGCCTGACTGGTGCTAAAAGAAAAATGTTTTGCAGCATCCAACAGTCCTGTACATTTTGCATTTGCAAACAATGGACAACTTTGATTAGGGAATGTTCGATATCAGTGCAAAGAGGAGAGTGGAGACCATAAAATTCACAATCACTGCAATCTCATCTTTTTGTTCATCTTTCAGATCTTTGTGCCACTCCAACATTTTATGTAGCCCATTTTCATACCGAAGTTTGGAGTAGGAAAAGATTTCACGTGTTCTGTTAACTCTGAAAGACAGAGCACTATCCTGTGTCATACGGGGAGGCCCCCAAATCGCAGCTTCTTTTTAACAGGCTTTAAATTCATCAGTCTCCTCAGGTCCTCGTCACCTTCAGATTCATCCATCTCATCATCTGCTGAAATGAGGATCTATAAACCAGTTTAAATGGTGAAAACTGGAAATTACAAGCAATACCTGCACAATGCATATATTATTAAAAACCAGCTTTCTACATTTTCTATTTGTATTCCACAGAGTTTAATAAATATTATTTTAAATATCTTAAGAACATAAAGTAGGATCACGAATAGGTGTATGGTCCCTCGACTCTGATCAACCATTCAACAAATTTACAACTGATTTGATATCGCCACCATTTTTCCAACCAATCCCCATCATCTCTGATTAACTTGGGTCCAGAAATCTACCCATTCTTAACTCAAAATCTAGTCAAAGCATAAAATCACACAACACCAAATTATAGTCCAACAGATTTATTTGGAATCACTAGCTTTCAGAGCACAGTTAGTGCTTCCAAATAAACCTGTTGGACTACAGCTCCTCCAAATCATAGTCAAAGCATGAGTGCCTACAACACCCTATGATTGAAAAATCCAAAGCTTCACAACCCTCAGAGACAACATTTCTCATTACAGTCCAAAATGGACAATCCTCTTATCCTGAGACTATGTCCCAGAGATCCAGACCATACATCCAGAGGAGGCCCTTGGCCCATGAAACCAGCACTGACACAAAAAAATCCATCAGCTACCTATACTTGTCCCTCTTGCCAGCACCTGGCCCATAGCGTTGAAGGTTATGTCATTTCAAGTGCTCATCCACATTTTTTTTTAAAAAAGGCAGTGCATTTCACATTCCCACCATCCTCTGGGTTAAAATTAATTTCCTCAAAACCCTTCACCTTAAAATTATGCACCTTGTTACCAACCCTTCAACTAAGGGAAACAACTGTTTCCTATCAATCTTCCCCAATTGGGCAGGACTGACAAGGCAAGGGAGTACACAATGAGCGGTAGGACCCTGGGAAGCATCAAAGTTCAGAGGGACTTTGGTGTGTATGTATACCAGTCCCTAAGGTATCACGACAATTAGATAAAGCGCTTAAGAAGGTATATGGTATAGCAGCTGGAATATTGTGTGCAGGGTGGGTGGACAGACAAGAGCTTTCCTCTTGGTGGGAGGGGAATCAATGACTGGGGACACAAATTTAGGAGGGGTAAGGAAGAGTTTCACCCAGCAACAGGTGGGAATTTGGAATTCACTGGCTATAATGGTGGTAGAGGCAAAAACCCTCAGAATGCCAAGGCATACAAGACTAAGGGCTAAGTGCTAGGAAAAGGGATTACAGTAGTTAGGTTTTTTTCCCCCACTGGTGCAGATTCAATGGGCCAAAGGGCTGTTTCCAGTACTGTACACTTCCTTACCCAATAACATGGGGAAAGCATAAGCAAATTGGACAGTGGCAAACTGTGACACACTCCGATATCCGTATATGAAATTAGGCAACAATTATTTTCAGAGATTCACAAATCAATGGTATTGTACAAACATAAGTTTCCACCTTTCCCTTCAGGACCCTTTCCCTGGCCAGATGCTAATGTCCCACATGGGAAGAACTCCATACTTAAATAGAATATTAAATAAGCATGAGGAGAAAGTGAGGTCTGCAGATGCTGGAGATCAGAGCTGAAAATGTGTTGCTGGAAGAGCGCAGCAGGTCAGGCAGCATCCAGGGAACAGGAGAATCGACGTTTCGGGCATAAGCCCTTCTTCAGGAATGAGGAAAGTTTGTCCAGCAGGCTTAGATAAAAGGTAGGGAGGAGGGACTTGGGGGAGGGGCGTCGGAAATGTGATAGGTGGAAAGAGGTCAAGGTGAGGGTGATAGGTCAGACTGGGGTGGGGGCGGAGAGGTCAGGAAGAAGATTGCAGGTTAGGAAGGCGGTGCAGAATTCGATGGATTTGACTGAGACAAGGTGGGGGGAGGGGAAATGAGGAAACTGGTGAAATCCGAGTTCATCCCTTGTGGTTGGAGGGTTCCTAGGCGGAAGATGAGGCGCTCTTCCTCCAACCGTCGTGTTGTTGTGGTCTGGTGATGGAGGAGTCCAAAGACCTGCATATCCTTGGTGGAGTGGGAGGGGGAGTTAAAGTGTTGAGCCACAGGATGGTTGGGTTGGTTGGTCCGGGTGTCCCAGAGGTGTTCTCTGAAACGCTCCGCAAGTAGGCGGCCTGTCTCCCCAATATAAAGGAGGCCATATCGGGTGCAGAGGATGCAATCACCTTTTCTTGATCAACTCCAGGTCTATTTGAGTCATAAAGTGACCTGAATTTTTAACTCTGACAATCCAGAGAGATTGGAGACCAGCACTTACCTCAGACTCAGACTCCTCGTGTGATGCTGCTCTTCTGTATCTGACCCTGTTGCTGTTTCTAGATTCGTCTTCTGCAACCTCTCCTTCCAGTTTAGCTTTAGTTTTGCCTTTTCTCATTAGAAAATTATCTACTACCCAAAACATTAATGCCTGTGAGAAATGAAAAAGCAGAACATGGAGTAGAGTTTAGTGATAATGTATGAACAGTAACGAGGTCATTTAGCCATTAGGGCGTTGTCCCACTTAACTCTATCATGGCTGAGCTGTGATCTAACTCCATACCCCTGCTTTACCCCACAACTCCATACCCCTGCTTTACCCCACAATTATGGTTAACAAAGTCTGTCATTTCAGTTTTAGAATTAGCAATCAACCTGACGAGTAACCCATCTCCTGACTCCACCATGCCTGCACACAAGGTACAAAACACAAGTCAGATGTGAGAATGAATACATCCCACTTGGCTGGATGAGGGGAGCTCCAACAACACTCAAGGGTTGACAACATCCAGTACAAAAAGTATTGATTTATACCCCATCCAGCACCCTCAACCGTCACTCCCTTCACCACTGTCGGACAGTGGCAGCAGTGTGCAATAATGCACTGCTGCATGTCATCAAGGCTTCTCTAGTAGCATCTTCCAAACCAATGACTTATACCATCTAGAAATACAAAAGCAACAGATACATGGGAATATCATCATTTGCAAATTCCCCTCCAAACATTCACCATCCTATCATGGAACTATACCAGTGTTCCCTCACTGGCAGTGAACATAGTGCTGGAACTAGGCAAAAGCGAGAACTGCAGATGGAGATTAGAGTCGAGAGTGTGGTGCTAGAAAAGCACAGCAGGTCAGGCAGCATCCGAGGAGCAGGAGAATCATTGTTTCTGAAGGGCTTTTGCCCAAAACATTGATTCACAATCCTGGAACTCCCTCCCTAACAGCATTGTGTGGGTGCCTACATCCCAAGATTCAAGGACAAACTCACTCCACCTTCTGCGAAGTAGTTCAAGTTGGCAATTAATGCTGACCTAGTCATTGACAGCACAAACAAATTTAACATCCTGTGTGTATACAAATGATTCTCAATTTTACTATTGAATGGTCAAGCTCTAAGTTTTAAGATTGCCAGTCAGACCTCAACTCTCAAACTCGGAAAAATATTTTCTCCAATTCCGGTCTCAATGCCTTGAAAACTTTCATTAAATCAGCACTCAGTCTTCTCTAGATATATAATCTAGTTTATGTAACATGTCTTAGTAACTTAACTATTAGTCATGGTAGTATTCTGGTAAATCAAGCCTGTCAGTCCTTCCAATGAACATTCATCTTGCTGAAGCTATAATGCCCAGAACTGTTCACACTCAAGATACACAAAATGTCATTCAATCTTGCTATAGCACAACTTCTTACATATAATGGCATGCATTCCATTAGCCTCTTCTCTACCTGTTTATAACATCTTAATGATCATGCGTGTGTCCCTGTCCTAACCACCCCAAATTGTTTAGGATCCCAATATACAGCCAAACAATTGCAGATGTTGGAAATCCAAAATTAGAACAGAAAATGCTCGAAATGTTTAGCAGGTCAGGTAGCAATGATTTTTAATTCCTTCATAGGATGCGGTCATTGTTGACTAGGCCAACAGATATTTAATATCTCTTGGTGCCCTTGTGGTGAGCTATCTTACAGCTGGACTGTGCAAAAGATAGGCACACCTACAAGGCCATTAGGAAGGGAATTTCAGGATTCGGATCCAGGAACATTGATATATTTCCAGGTAGTAGTCATCTCAGGCTCAGAGGGGAACTTGTGAGTACTGTGTGTCATGCTTCTGCAGCTCTTGTCCTTCTAATTGGTAGAAGTTGCAGGTTTTCCATTATACTCCTGACTTGTGCCTTCTGGACAGGCGTTGGGGAAACAAGAGTTAAGTTTCTCACCTCAAAATTCCTAGCTGTTGACCTTCTCTTGTGGGAACAGTATTTATATGCTCAATTTCTGCTCCGGGAAGCGAGAAAGGAGGTTGCTAAGCCACTGACGAGGATATTTGCCTCCTCACTCTCCACAGGAGTCGTACCGGAGGATTGAAAGGAGGCGAATGTCGTTCCTCTTTTCAGAAGGGTAATAGGGAAATCCCTGGAAATTACAGACCAGTCAGTCTTATGTCTATGGTCAGCAAGGTTTTGGAAAGAATTCTGAGGGATAGGATTTATGACTATTTGGCAAAGCATAGTGTGATTAAAGGTCAGGAAGTATGGAATACAGGGAGATTTGGCTATCTGGATTCAGAATTGGTTGGCTGACAGAAGGCACAGAGTGGTTGTAGATGGAAAGCATTCTGCCTGGAGGTCAGTGTTGAGTGGGGTCCCGCAGGGCTCGGTTCTTGGGCCTCTGCTCTTTGTAGTTTTTATAAATGATTTGGATGAGGAGGTTATGTGGTGGGTTAGTAAATTTGCAGGTGACACAAAGGTTGGAGGTGTCGTCGATAGTATAGAGGGCTACTGCAGGCTGCAGCGCGACATAGACAGGATGCAGAGCTGGGCTGAGAAATGGCAGATGGAGTTTAACCTGGATAAATGCAAAGTGATGCATTTTGGAAGGTCGAACTCGAATGTTGAATATAGGATTAAAGACAGGAGTCTTGGCAGTGTGGAGGAACAGAGGGATCTGGGCGTGCAAGTACATAGATCCCTTAAAATTGCCACCCATGTGGATAGGGTTGTTAAGAAAGCATATAGTGTTTTGGCTTTCATTAACAGGGTGATGAAGTTTAAGAGCCGCGAGGTTTTGCTACAGCTCTACAAGTCCATGGTGAGACCACACTTGGAATATTGTGTCCAGCTCTGGACGCCCTACTATGGGAAAGATACAGAGGCTTTGGAGAGGGTGCAAAGAAGGTTTTCCAGGATGTTGCCTGGACTGGATGGCTTGCCTTATGAAGAAAGGTTGAATAAGCTCAGACCTTTCTCTCTGGAGAGAAGGAAGAAAGAGAGGAGACATGATCGAGATGTACAAAATAATGAGTGGAATAGATAGAACCAATAGCCAGAGACTTTTCCCCAGGGCAGGATTGACTGGTACAAGGAGTCATAGTTTGAAGATATTAGGAGGAAGGTATAAAGGAGACGTCAGAGGTAGGTTCTTTACACGGAGAGTTGTGAATGCATGGAATGCATTGCCAGCTGTAGTGGTGGAAGCAGAGTCATTGGGGACATTTAAGCGACTGCAAGACATGCACATTGATAGCAGTGAGTTGAGGGGTGCGTAGATTAAGTTACTATATTTTACATTAGGATTAAACCTCGACACAACATCATGGGCCAAAGGGCCTGTTCTGTGCTGTACTTTTCTATGTTCTCGTCAATGGCAAACTCTAGGATGTTGATAGTGGGAGATTCAGCAATAGCAATAACACTGAAAGTCAAGGGGTGATGGCTAAATTCTGTCTTGATGGAGATGCCCATTGTCTGGTATCTATGTGGCACAAATACTACTCATTACACATCAGCCCAAACCGGATTGTTGTCTAAATGATGCTGCATACCAACATGGATACATGGTGACTGCAAAGACTACGAAATTTATTTTCTTTCATTTGGATTGTGGCCTAAAATGGGAAAAGAGTTCTTTCCACAGCTTTTTCTCCAACCAAGGACTTTGGAAAAGGTTTCTGCACTTTTAAAAAAACAAGTTAGTGGGACATATTGTGAGTTACGTTTACTCTATCACTATGTTCAAGCAGTAGAGGAAGAGGTCTAAAATGGCACAGAGTCGGGACGTTCAAAGTTAGCGCTGCCCAGCAATAGATCATCAATTGGTTTGTACGATTGGGATTAGTCGTGGATGCCAGAAGTCACCAGCATCTCAAAACTTAAGACTCTTTATCTGAATGCACACGGTAATTCTGAACAGATACACAGGTTGTTGGCATAAGTAGCACTAAACAAATGTGACTTAATAGCTAATACACAGCTGTGATTGCAGGGTGACCAGAAATGCGAACAATATTGTTATACCTCACTGGCATAGCGCAGTGGAAACCAATCCCTGTTATTGTGGAAGTCATTACAAAAGTTAAAGTTTTTAAAAAGTACACAAAATTCTCCAATTTATCTGTATTTTAGAATGTTGAGAGAAAGCACAGACCAAGTTTCTATATTAAACATGAATTACTATTTCTTACAAGCATTTAGAGTCTAGCTACTGGTGAGCAATTTGAATTGCCAACATATAAGTCTGCTCGTTAAAACTCTAATCCCCTTATGAATTTCTCCTTAAACACACAATTATACACCCACAGATGTGAACAGGAAAATTAATGGGTGTGATGGACAGAAGGAAAACCACTCATTAATCTCTGTTCATAGGATCTGCTGAGATTGTTGCTGTGCTGGTCAGAATGCTGCTTCTTGGTCTCCCTTCTCCAGATGCCTTCATGGTTTTCATGAAGCACAGCATGGCTGGTTCAATGATTTTAAAAAAGCCTTTGGCTTATTAATTAAAAATAAAAACTACAGTAATTGCTGAAGGTAAGATAAAATGGTTTTCTTTAAGCAACTCTTACTGCAGAGAACAGTGAGCTGTTAAGTGATCAGTTGACTTTTCATTTTCTTGTTCATAACCAAAGTTGTTCAGTTACCCAAGAACCCAATTGGCCAGCAGAAGGGATCTAGTAAAGTGTGATAAGGTAGGACTGATCAGAGATCTCATAATTAAGGATCCTCACAGGGGTAGCCATCACAACATGATAGAAGCTCAAATTCAGTTTGAGTGTAACACGGGTCTCAAACCAGTATCCTCAACTTAAATAAGGGCAATCACAAAGGTACAAGGCAAGTGTACAATCACAAAGGTACAAGGCACCTTCTCAAGGGCAACTAAGGACAGACAATAAATGCTGGCCCAGCCAATGATGCCCACATCCCAGAAATGAACAGAAAAAACAACAAGCTGGATAAACTGCTCATTGAAGCAAAGAATATGGCTGATGTACTAAATTAATACTTTGCTTCGGTCTTTACCAATTCTTGTACTCAATACCCCGCCCAATGAAGGAAAGCATGCCGTATGACTTCTTGACCACTCTATCAACTTGCGTTGCCACCTTCAGGATACAATGGACTTGAACTCCCAGATCTCTCCGTACATCAATTTTCCCCACCGCTTTTCCATTTACCATATAGTTCACTCTTGAATTGCATCCTCCAAAATGCACCACCTTGCATTTGCCCGGATTGAACTCCATCTGTCATTTATCGGCCCAACTCTCCAATCTATCTATATTCTGCTGCATTCTTGCATTCACTCCACCAATATTAGCGTCATCTCCAAACTTGCTAATCAGACCATCTATACTTTACTCCAGATCACTTATGTATATAAAAAAAAACAGTGGTGCCAGCACGGGTCCCTGTGGAACACCACTGGTCACAGTTCTCCATTTTGAGAAACTCCCTTCCACTATTACTCTCGGTCTCCTGTTGCCCAGTCATCTCTCTAACCACCTAGTTTGTACAAGTTGGACCCCATGCGACTTCACTTTCTCCATCAGCTTATCATGGGGAACCTTATCAAACACCTTATCCAAGTCCATGTATATGACATCTACAGCCCTTCCCTCATCAAACACTTCCTCAAAGAATTCTATTAAATTGGTAAGACATGACCGCCTGTCACTGATAAGTCCATTTTCTTCCAAATGTAAATAGGTCCTTTCCCTCAATTATCTTCTCCAGCAGCTTCCCTATCACTGACGTCAGACTCACCAGTCTATAAGGGTAGGTCATGTCTGACAAATTGGAGTTATCTGACGAGGTGACTCAGGCAGTAGATGAGGGCAGTACTGTTGATGTTGGATAGTTCAGAAAGCATTTGATATGGTGCCACATGGCAGGTTGGGTCCTTGGCAGTATGGATTAGAAGTTGACTAAAAGATAGAAAAAAAGATGGTTGGCATAGATGGCCATTCTTCACATTGGAGGCGATTTGAAAGTGGTGTTCCTAGGGATCAATGTTGGGACCTTTGCCTTTCCTGATTTGTATAAATGATTTAGAGGACAAAATCTCCAGATTTGCAGATGATACCAGGCTAGGGAGATATAGTGAATTGTGAGGATGATACTGAGCAACTTTAGAGGGACACTGACAAATTGGCCAAATGGGCAGACACTTGACAGATGAATTTCGATGTAGAGAAATGAAAGATAATACAATGTGGTAGAAGAAGCTCAGAGACAATACAGGTTTAGTGGTTCAACTTTGAGCAAAGCACAGGAGCAGAGGGACCTCAGGGTTCACGTGCATAATTCTCTGAAGGTGACCAGGCATGTTGAAACAGTTGATAGGAAGCCTTATAAGATCCTTGGGTCTACAAATAAAAGTATAGAGTATAGGGTGTAGGTTTGCTTGCTGAGCTGGAGGTTTGCTATCCAGACATTTCATTACCTGGCTAGGTAACATCATCAGTGGCGACCTCCAAGTGAAGCGAATCTGTTGTCTCCTGCTTTCTATTTATGTTTGTTCTGGATGGGGTTCCTGGGGTTTATGGTGATGTCATTTCCTGTTCGTTTTCTGAGGGGTTGATAGATGGTATCTAGATCTATGTGTTTGTTTATGGTGTTGTGGTTGGAGTGCCAGACCTCTAGGAATTCTCTGGCATGTCTTTGCTTAGCCTGTCCCAGGATAGATGTGTTGTCCCAGTCGAATTGGTGGTTTTTTTCATCCTTGTGCAGGGCTACGAGGGAGAGAGGGTTGTGTCTTTTTGTGGCTAGCTAGTGTTCGTGTATCCTGGTGGCTAACTTTCTTCCTGTTTGTCCTACGTAGTGCTTATAGCAGTCAATGCATGGAATTTTGTAGATGACGTTGGTTTTGTCCATGGGTTGTACTGGGTCTTTTAAGTTTGTTAGTTTTTGTTTGACAGCGTTGGTGGGTTTGTGTGCTACTAGGATCCCGAGAGGTCTTAGTAATCTGGCTGTCATTGCTGAAACTTCTTTGATGTATGGTAAGGTGGTTAGAGTTTCTGGCTGTGTTTGGTTTGCTTGTCGTGGTTTGTTCTTGAGGAATCTGCGGACTGTATTTTTTGAGTATCCGTTCTTCTTGAACACGTTGCATAGGTGGTTCTCCTCTGTTTTCTGAAGTTTGTCTGTGCTGCAGTGTGTGGTGGCTCGTTGGAATAGTGTTCTGATACAGCTTCGTTTGTGTGTGTTGGGATGGTTGCTGGTGTAGTTAAGTATTTGGTCAGTGTTTGTCGGTTTTCTGTATACGCAGGTTTGTAGTTCTCCGTTGTCCTTTCTTTCGCCTGTGACGTCCAGGAATGTGAGTTTGTTGGTTTCTTCCTCCTTGGTGAACTTTATGCCTGGGAGGGTTTGTTGATGATGTTAAATGTCTCTTCTATCTTGTTTCGTATAGAGTATAGTATAAGAGTATAAAAGCAAAGAAGTGATGCAACACCTCTACAAATCATTGTTCAGACCACATTTGGAATATTGCATTCAGTTCCAGATGTTTTATTTAAGAAAGGATCTTAAAGCCCTGAAGAGATTTCAAAGGAAATTTACTAGAATGGATTATATACAAGGAAAGATTAGAGAGATTGGGCTTTTTCACCTTAATCATTTCTGCTATAAGAGATGAACCTCATTGAAGTGTTCAAAATTATGCACAATTTTGAGAGGGTAAGGAAGGATATTCTGTTTCCACGAGTTGGTATGTCAGTAACTAGAAGTCATAATTTCAAGATTGTCAGCAAGAGAACCAGAAGTGAGAGGAGAAGAAATGTCTTTATTCTGACAGATATTAGGATTTAGAATGTACCACCTGGAAAGTGGTGGAAGTGAATTCCATAGGAAGTTTCAAAAGAAAGCTGGATATATATTTGAAAGGGATGAAGTTAGAGGGCTATGGAGATAGGACTGGATAGTATGATTATTAAGGTAGCTCTTTTGGGAGCCAGTACAGACACAATGTGTCGAATAGCCTCCTTTTGTACTGTAAAATTCAATGAGATCAGTCAAGTTAGAGGGGGAGGAGCGTTAGTGGTAAGGGAGAATTATCACAGCTATACGGAGGGGAGATACCTTGGAGGACTCATCGGGCAAGGCCATATAGGTACAGCTCAGGAATGGGAAGGGTACAATCACTTTGACTGGCTTGTACTACAGACCTCCCAACAGCTGGCAAGAGATAGAGAAACAAATATGTAGACAAATTATTAAAAAAAAGTAAAAACAACAGGATTGCTATGGTGGTGATTTTAACATTCACAACATTGACTAAGGCTCCCTTAGTGCCAGGGGCTTGGATTTATTAGGAGGGTTTCTTGAAGCAATATTTAAATATGAAACTTTATTGCTGGAACTGCACAGCAGGTCAGGCAGCATCCAGGGAACAGGAGATTCGACGTTTCGGGCACAGGCCCTTCTTCAGGAATGAGCAGAGAGTGTTCAGCAGGAGAAGATAAAAGGTAGGGAGGAGGGACATGGAGGACCTGTGCCCGAAACGTCGAATCTCCTGTTCCCTGGATGCTGCCTGACCTGCTGTGCTGTTCCAGCAATAAAGTTTCAACTTTGATCTCCAGCATCTGCAGATCTCACTTTCTCCTCGAAGATTTCAACCTACTGCGAATCCTCTTACAAGGATGCCTTCCTTGAAGAAGCTCTCTGCCTCTCTCTACAAAGATTTCAGTGAGTCCCTCTCTCACTGACCTCTTTCCACCTATCACATTTCCAACTCCCCTCCTCCAAGTCCCTCCTCCCTACCTTTTATCTTCTCCTGCTGAACACTCTCTGCTCATTCCTGAAGAAGGGCCTGTGCCCGAAACGTCGAATCTCCTGTTCCCTGGATGCTGCCTGACCTGCTGTGCTGTTCCAGCAATAAAGTTTCAACTTTGATCTCCAGCATCTGCAGACCTCACTTTCTCCCCGCAATATTTAAATAGTCCAACTAGGGAAGGGGGTCATACTAGACCTGGTATTGGGAAATGAGCCCGATTGGATGATTGAAGTTTCAATCGGAAGCATTTCAGGAACAGTGACCATAATTCCGTAAGTTTTAAGTTACTTGTGGATAAAGATAAGAGTAGTCCTTGGGTGAAAGCAGTAAAATGAGGGAAGGCTAAATGCAGCAATATTAGGCAGGATCTACGGAATGTAAATTGAAAGCGGCTGTTTGATGGTAGATCCAAATATATCACGTGGGAACCTTCTAAAGGCCAGCTGATTAGAGTTCAGGGCCATGTTCCTGTGAAAATGAAGGATAAGGATGGCAAGATTTGAGAATCTTAGATAACTAATGAAATTGTGAGCTTTATGAAAACGAAAAGGAGGCATACATAAAGTTTAGGAAACTGAAAACAGACAGTGCCTTTGAAGAATATAAATAAAGCAGGAAAGTGCTTAAGTGTGTTAGGGGGGGCTAAAAGGGGCCATGAATGTCTTTAGCACACTGGATTAAGGAAAATCCCCAAGACATTTTATACGTCTATTAGGAGCAAGGAGGTGGGTAGAGAAATGGTAGGTCCACTCAAAGGCAAAAGAGGGAAATTATGCAAGGAACCGGAGGAAGAGAAGGTGAGGTCCTCAACGAATATTTTGCATCGATATACACAAAGGAGGAGAATGTGGTGGTTGGTGAGTTTGGAGAGGGTATGTTGATATTCTAAGGCTTGTCAATATTAAAAAAAAAGAGTGTCATTGGGTATTTTGAAAAGCATTAAGGTAGACAAGTCTCCAAGATTTGATGGGATCTATCCCAGAATACCAAGGCAGATGAGCGGGGAAATTGCTGGAGCCTCGTACGAAATTTTTGAATGTTTTTTTACTCACAGTAGAGGTCATAGGCAATTGGAGAAGAGCCAAAGTTGTTCTTTTGTTTAAAAAGGGCAAGAGGATTATCCAGGAATTACAAACCCTTCCCAGTCAGTGATAGGGAATTTTTTTTTCTTTATTCATTAATGGGATGAGGGCATCGCTGACTAGGTAGCATTTATTGTCCATCCCCAATTGTCTATTAGGCAGTGAAGAGTAAACCACATTGCTGTGGGTCTGCAGCCAGGTTAAGTAAAGGATGGCAGTTCCCTTCCATAAATAGCATTAGTGTACCAACTGGGTTTTTCCTGACAATCAACAATGGATTCATGGTCATCATTTGACTCTTAATTTCACATTTAAAAAAAAAATTGGATTCAAATTCCACGAACTGCCGTGGCAGGAATTGAACACGGCTGAAGCTTGATGGGCTGAAGGGCTTGTTCCTGCACTGTACTATTGTTTGTTCTTTGACAAATGCGTCATCAACGGTGCTATCAAATGCCACTTGCAAAGTAATAACCTGCTCCCTGACTGTCAAATTGGTTTCCAGCAAGACTACGCAACTCCTGACCTCATTAGTGGGCGGCACGGTGGCATAGTGGTTAGCACTGCTGCCTCACAGTGTCAGAGACCCGGGTTCAATTCCCGCCTCAGGCGACTGACTGTGTGGAGTTTGCACATTCTCCCCATGTCTGCGTGGGTTTCCTCCGGGTGCTCCGGTTTCCTCCCACAGTCCAAAAATGTGCAGGTTAGGTGAATTGGCCATGCTAAATTTCCTGTAGTGTTAGGTGAAGGGGTAAATGTAGGGGAATGGGTCTGGGTGACAATAGATAGACAATAGGTGCAGGAGTAGGTCATTCTGCCCTTCGAACCAGCACCACCATCAGCGGAAACATGCTTCCTGCCTCCAGAGTGTCCAAACCTTTAATAATCTTATGTCTCAATCAGATCCCCTCTCAGCCTTCTAAACTCAAGGGTATACAAGCCCAGTCGCTCCAATCTTTCAAATTAAGATAGTCCCGCCATTCCGGGAATTGACCTCGTGAACCTACGCTGCACTCCCTCAATAGC
Source organism: Chiloscyllium plagiosum (assembly GCF_004010195.1). Classification (NCBI taxonomy): domain Eukaryota; kingdom Metazoa; phylum Chordata; class Chondrichthyes; order Orectolobiformes; family Hemiscylliidae; genus Chiloscyllium; species Chiloscyllium plagiosum. The sequence continues at coordinate 58,791,734 of NC_057731.1, read as the reverse complement.
CAGAATGTCTTTCCTCAAATTTGGAGAGACTCCCTCCACTCCCTCCGTTCCAACCCCAACTTCACCATCAAACCAGCTGACAAGGGAGGCGCAGTAGTAGTTTGGCGCACTGACCTTTACACCGCTGAGGCCAAACGCCAGCTCGCAGATACCTCCTCCTACCATCCCCTTGACCATGACCCCACCCCCCACCACCAAACCATCATCTCCCAGACCATCCATAACCTCATCACCTCAGGGGACCTCCCATCCACCGCCTCCAACCTCATAGTCCCACAACCCCGCACCGCCCGTTTCTACCCCCTGCCCA
>NC_057731.1:58780974-58789584 GCF_004010195.1 Chiloscyllium plagiosum | reverse complement strand
GCATTTCAACTCCTCCTCCCACTCCACCGAGGATATGCAGGTCATTGGACTCATCCACCGCCAAACCACAACAACCCGCCGGTCGGAGGGGGAGCGTCTTATCTTCCGACTGGGAACTCTCCAACCACAGGGGATGAACTTGGACTTCACCAGTTTCTTCATCCCTCCTCCCCCCACCTTGTCTCAGCCGAGTCCCTCCCGCCCGGCACCGCCTTCCTGGCCTGCAGTCTTCTTCTTGACCTCTCTGCCTCCATCCTACTCCGACCTATCACCCTCACCTTGACCTCTTTCCACCTATCACATTTCCAACGCCCCTCCTCCAAGTCCCTCCTCCCTACCTTTTATCTTCTCCTGCTGAACACTCTCTGCTCATTCCTGAAGAAGGGCCTGTGCCCGAAACGTCGAATCTCCTGTTCCCTGGATGCTGCCTGACCTGCTGTGCTGTTCCAGCAATAAAGTTTCAACTCAAATTTGGAGACCAAAACTGCACACAATATTCCAGGTGCGGTCTCACCAGGGCCCTGTACAGCTGCAGAAGAACCTCTTTGCTTTTATACTCAATTCCTCTTGTTATGAAGGCCAGCATGCTATTAGCTTTCTTCATTCACTGCTGTACCTGCATGCTTGCTTTCATTGATTGATGTACAAGAGCACCTAGATCTCATTGTACTGCCCCTTTACCTAACTTGACTCCATTTAGGTAGTAATCTGCCTTCCTGTTCTTGCCACCAAAGTGGATAACCACACATTTATCCACACTAAACTGCATCTGCCATGCATCTGTCCACTCACCTAGCCTGTCCAGGTCACCCTGTAATCTCCTAACATCCTCCTCACATTTCACCCTGCCACCCAGCTTTGTATCATCAGCAAGTTTGCTAATATTACTTTTAATACCATCTATTTCATTAATGTATATTGTAAAAAGCTGCGGTCCCAGCACTGATCCCTACAGTACCCCACTGGTCTCCGCCTGCCATTCCGAAAGGAAGCCGTTTATCACTACTCTTTGTTTCCTGTCAGCCAACCAATTTTCAATCCAAGTCAGTGTTTTGCCCCCAATACCATGTGCCCTAATTCTGCTCACTAAGCTCCTATGTGGGACTTTATCAAAGGCTTTCTGAGATTGCAGGAATTGAACCTGGGTCTCTTGCGCTGTGAGGCAGCAGTGCTAACCACTGTGCCACCCTGCTGCCCATAAAGAACCTGCCTCTGATGTCGGTCTTAAATCTATCACCCCTCAGTTTGTAGTTATGCCCCCTCGTACAAGCTGACTTCATCATCCTCGGAAAAAGAGTTTCACTTTAAAAGCAAAAGGATGAGATTCATTAGGAGCCAGGGACTTGTTGGCCCTTCCTTCCATTTCTTGCTTCTCAACTGTTTCTGACATTCACTATATGGAAGCTAATGCAAACGACCTGTTCAATTCATTTGCCACTCCTAATTTCACATTATTAATTACCGAGGCTCATTTTGCAATAGGACCAACATTTGCATTGTTAACACTTTTAAATATCTTTCAAAGCTCTACTATGTATTTTGGTATGTCTAACTCGCTTTCTCAGGAACTCACTTTTCAAAATTATTTTTTTTAGATTCTTTGCTGCATTTTATATTTGGTCTAATCTTCTGACTGCACCCATCTGTTTCCAAGTCAAGATGATGAGTGGCTTGATGGGAAACTTGGGAATAGTGATGCTTCCCTGTTTCTGCTTCCCTTGTCCTTCTAAATGGTAATGGTCATGGGTTTGGAAGGTGCTGCTAACACTGGTGAATTTCTGCAGTGCATCTTCGAAATGGTGCACACTGCTGCTGAGGTGGCCTCTGAAATACACAGCATTCAGAATTGCTGAGCAAAAACTGATAGCCAAGTTCCATACACATGAAGATAGCCTCAACTGTGATCTTGGGTTCATGTTGTGCTACATGTGATCCCACCATACCGTTCTGTAAAATCTTCCTTACTGAACTGTTTTGACACCATCATGTTGATAAATTGTTATGATCTCTCTACCCTAATTAGTTTGCACAGTTTTCGATTACATGCTACTTTGGTTAGACTCTCAGCATGCAACTCTTATACCTTGCATGTTATTCCAGTCTCCAGCACCACCTTATAATTATCCCTCTGCCTCAAGTAATCGGATTACAGGTATCCCCTTGCTTGTTATTCAGCTGTTGACACTTTACTCTCACAGTTTGACACTCTTGATCACCTGCAGAGACCTATTATCCAGCCTGTCGACACTCCACTCAAACCATTTGTATGATATTTTGATCTGTTTAAAAAATCTGTGCCTGAATGCTCTCTTCACTTGACAAAATGGCAGCACATCGAAAGCTTGTGATTTCAAATAAACCTGTTGGACTATAACTTGGTATCATGTGACTTTTGACCTTGTCCATCCCAGTCCAACACCGTCATCTCTACATCATGACTAAAGAGTGTCAGTAATGGAAGGATTGAATGTTTGTGAAGAGGTGTCAATCAAGTGGACTACTTTGTCCTGGATTGTGTCAAGCTTCGAGTGCTGTCAGAGCTGCATTCATCCATGCAAGTGGACAGTATTCTGTCACATTCCTGACGAGTGCCTTGAAGACAAAGGTGACTAGGCTTTGAGAGTCAGGAGGCCAGTTACTTACTATAGGATGCTTAGCCTCTAACCTATTCTTATGGTAACACTTCGGCTTCAGGTCAATGGTTATCCCCTCAGCATGTTGATAATTGGGGTTTAATGATGATGAAAGTGATGCCACTGAACATCAAGGCCAGAAAATTAGATTCTCTCTTGTTGGAGATTGCCACTGTCTGGTACTCGTGCTGCGTTAAAGCTATTTGACACTTATCAGACGAAACCTGGATGTTGTTTAAGCCTTGCTTCATACAGAAACGGCTTGGGTCATTATCTGAGGAATCCTGAGTATAACTGAATATTGTGCAATCAGTGAAGACCCCATTTCTAACTATTTTAAAAATCTGTTCATGGGATGTGGGCATATTTTGCCAATGTCGAATTCCCAGAAGTCAACTACATTGCTGTGGCTCTGGAGTCAGATGTAGGCAGACCAAGAAAGAATGGCAAAATCCTTCTCTAAAGGACATTAGTGAACCAGAAGGGTTTTACAACAATTGACAGTGGTTACATGGTTACTGTTATTCCAGATTTTTAAAAATTTCACCATCTGTCATTCTGGGATTCAATCTCCCATGTCCTCAGAACATTAACCTGATTCTCTGGATTACAGGTCCAGTGACATTACTAGTACACTATCATGTTCTCGTATGATGGGGAGAAGGTCATTGAGGAAGCAGTTGAAGATTACTGGGGCTTGGACACTACTCTGAGGAACTCCTGCAGAGATGTCCTGGAGCTGGGACGATTGATTATAAACAACCACAACCATCTTCCTTGGTGCTTAGCATGATTACAACCAATGGACAGCTTTACTCCTGATTCTTATTGACTCCAGTTTAGCTAGAATTCCTTGATGTCATACTCAGTCAAATACTGCCTCACTGTCAATGGTAGTCAGTCCCATCTCACCTCTGGAGTTTGGCTCTTTTGTCCATATTTGTACCTAAAATGTAACAAAATTAGCAAAGCCAAACTGAGCAGTAGTGTGCAGACTAGTGGTGAGCAAGTGCCACTAGCCAGAACTACCAACTACTTCCATCACCTTTTGCTACTGCAAAATTGTTGGCAGCAGAGTAAGTAGTAAGGCTTTGGCTCAAGAGGCTTCGGAGAGCAGCAGATTAGCAAAAGGTACGGGTTCAGTCAGGTAAAGTCCTTTTAACTGCTGTTAAACTAAAAAGGGAAGTTAAGATGGCAGTTAAGGCAGTCACATATTCCTCCTGCAGGATGTGGGAGGTCAAGGAGTCTTCCATTGTCCCTGATGCTTACACCTGTGGGAAATGCACCCCCAGCTGCAGCTCCTGGGAGACTGTGTTAGGGAACTGTAGCTGGATGCACTCAGGATCATCTGAGATGCTGAGTGCTTCACAAATAAAAGTTTTAGTGAGGTGGTCACACCTAAGTTTCAGGCAGAGAGTAGCTGGATGACCACCAGGAAAGGCAAAGGGAGTAGGCAGAGTGTGCAGGAATCTCCTGTGACCATTCCCCTTTTTGGATACTGTTGGGGGGGGATGACCATTCAGGGGAAAGCAGCATAGCCAGATTGGTGGCTATGACTGGCTCTGGGGCATAGAGGGAAAGGGTAAAGGTAAATAGGATCTTAGTGACAGGAGACTCGATAGTTAGGGGGACAGATAGGAGATTCTGTGGCTGCAAACGGGAATCCAGGATGGTGTGTTGCCTCCTTGGTGCAAGGGTCCAGGATGTCTCAGAGCAGCCAGACATCATTGTGCACATTGGCACAAATGACATAGGTAGGAAAAAGGGATGAGGTCCTGCAGAGTGAGTGATTATAGAGAGCTAGGAAAAAAGTTAAAAACCAGGACCTTATTGGTAATAATCTACAGATTACTTCCAGTGCCACGTGCTAGTGAGGGTAAGAACAGGAGGATATGGTAGATGAATGTGTCACTAAAGAATTGGTTTAGGAGGTAGGGATTCAGATTTTTAGATCATTGGGATCTTTTCTGGGACAGAGGTGAACTGTTCAAGAGACAGGTTGCATCTGATCTGGAAGGGGACCAATATCTTGGCAGCTAGGTTTGCTAGTGTTGCAATGGAGGGTTTAAACTAGATTTGCGGGGTGGGGGTGAGATCCTCAACATTTTAATCCAACAGGCATTCCTTGCTCCTTGCCCTGTTCTAGCCTGACTTACTATTTCTGTTTACTGTACCTCCTTCGAGCCTTGCACTTGTCTCGGAGCAAGGAATGCCTGTTGGATTAAAATGCAATTATTTCAAGACAAGAGGGCTGACAGGTTAAGCTGATAAACCTAGGGGTGAATAACCATGTGGGACTGGGATATTATAGCAATTACAGAAACATGGCTAAGGTAGGGACAGGACTGGCAGCTTAACGTGCCAGGGTACAGGTACTTTAGGCAGGGTTGAGGTGATGGAAGGATGGGAGGGGGAGTTGCATTTTTGACTAAGGTGGGTCTCACAGCAGTAGTCAGGGATGAAATAACTGAAGGATCATCCAGTGAGGCTTTGTGGGTGGAGCTAAGAAATAAGAAGTGGATAGTGAAGTTATTGGGGGCTGCATTTTAGGACCCAAATAGTCAACAGGAATTAGATGAACAAATAAGCAGGGAGATTGAGGAGATTTGCAGGAGCAATAGGGTTATCATAGTAGGGGACACTTTCGTAGACCCTCAATGCCATATCTCCGTATTTTCTGCAGTAGCCTACCATGGGGAACCTTATCAAACGCCTTACTTTAGGACACACACAGACCAAGCCCCAAGCTACAAAAGCAACCACGCCAACACACACAAAAGAAGTTACATCAAGACACTGTTCAAAAGAGCCACAACACACCAGAACTGAAAAAAAAAAGAGGAAGAAGAACACCTACACAATGTATTCGCCAAAAACGGATACCCCCACAATTTCATCAACAGATGCCTAAGGGAAAGACAACGGAATGAGGACATGCCACAACCCAAAGGATTAGCCACACTACCATACATCAAAAACATTTCTGAACTGACAGCCAGACTACTGTGACCACTAGGATTCATAACAGCACACAAACCAACAGCCACTCTCAGACAACAACTCACCAGGACAAAGGACCCGATACCCAGCATGAGCTAAACCAATGTAGTGTACAAAATCCCATGCAAGGACTGCACAAAACACTACATAGGACAAACTGGAAGACAGCTAGCCATCCGTATCCATGAACACCAACTAGCCACGAAATGAAACGACACGACCAGCTATCCTCAGTAGCCACACACGCAGGTGACAAGCAACATGAGTTCGATGGGACAACACTACTATTATAGGACAAGCCAAACAGAGAACAGCCAGGGAATTCCTAGAGGCATGACACTCATTCACAGATTCAATCAATAAGCACAATGACCTGGACCCAATATACCGGACACTGCAGCAGACAGCTGGAACTGACAACCGGAAGTGGCATGTACAAATCAATATAAATGCTGGAGGAAACATCACAGAAGCGCTTCACAGAAGGCTCCCAAGCACTGAGAATGTCACCTAGACAGGGGACGAAACGTCTGCAACACAAATTCCCAGCTCGGCGAACAGAACCACAAAACGAGCACCCGAGCTACAAATCTTCTCCCAAACTTTGAAGGCTTTGTGAGTGGGAGATCATGCCTCACAAATTTGTTAGAATTCTTGGATGATGTGACCAGGAAGGTTGACGAGGGCAGGGCAGGGCAATAGACAGTATATATGGATTTCATTAAGGCCTTTGCCAAGGTTCCACACGGTAGGCATTTCTGGAAGGTTAGATCGCATGGAATCCAGGACAACGTGGCAAATTAGATAAAAATTGGCTTGATGGTAGGAAGCAGAAGGTAATAGTGGAAAAATGCTTGTTGGACTAGAGGACTGTGACTAATGGAGTGCCTCAGGGGTCAGTGCTGCGCCAATTACTGTTTGTTATCTATAGCAATGATTTGGATGAGAATGCACAAGGCATGATTAGTAAGTTTTCTTATGACACTAAAATAGTTGGTATTGTGGACAATGAGGAAGGTTATCAGAAATTGCAGCAGGACCTGGATCAGCTGGGGAAGTGGGCTGAGAAATGGGAATGGGAGTTTAATATAGATAGGTGTGAGATCTTGCGTTTTGGAAAGTCAAATCAAGTTTTATGGTGAATGGTAGGGCCTTAAGCAGTGTGTAGTGGAACACAGGGATCTTGGAATTCAGGTTCAGAGTTCCCTGAAAGTGGAGTTACAGGTAGACAGGGTAGTGAAGGCGGCTTTTGGCACACTGGCTTTCATCAGACAGGACACTGAGTATAGAAGTTGGGAAGTTACGTTGCAGTTTTACAGGACATTGGTGAGGCCGTAACTTGGAGTGTTGTGTTCAGTTTTAGTCATGCTGTTATAGGAAGTATGTTATTAAATTAGAAAGAGCGCAGAAGAAATTTACAAGATGTCGCCTAGACTCAATGGTGTAAGTTATAGGGAGAGATTGGGCAAGCTAGGACTTTTTTCTTCAAAGCATAAGAGATTGAAGGGGACCTTATAGAGGTGTATAAGATCATGACAGGCACGGATAGGGTGAATGCACTTAGTCTTTTTCCCAAGGTTGGGTAATCGAGGAATAGAGGACATCAGCTTAAGGTTAGAGGGGAAAGAATAAAAGGAAACTTGAGGGATACGTCTTTTACTCAGAGGGTACACATGTGGAATGAGCGCCAGCAGAAGTGATTGAGGCATGTACATTAACAACATTTAAAAGGCACTTTTACAAATACATGGATAGGAAAGGATTAGAAGGATTTGGGCCGAGTGCAGGTAAATGGGGTTGGTGTGGATGGATATTTTGATCAGCATGGACCACTTTGGACCAAAGGGCCTGTCCCCGTGTTGTAGGTCTCTATGACTCTAATAAAAGGTTAAGCACACTGACAGGGCAGTAATTAGTGGGTCGCATTTTTCCAGCTTTTGGTGGACAGGATAAACCTGGCCAATTTTCCTTGCTGCTGGATAAATGCTGCTGTATTTGGCAATCAGGAAAGTTAACCTGCTCTATTTGAGGATTTGTTAGCCTTTAGTGATATTATTTTTTCCAATAACAGAGTCAAGAGTCATAGAGGTGTACAACATGGAAACAGACGCATCGGTCCAACACGTCCATGCCGACCAGATATCCCAACCAATCTAGTCCCACCTGTCAGCTTGTATTGTCTCCATTCCCAATTCAATAGTGGCTTCCTTGAGATGTCTTGACAGGGTTGTTAAAAAGGTTTATGTTGTGTTAGTTTTCATCATAGATTCATAGAGATGTACAGCATGGAAACAGAGCCTTCGGTCCAACCCGTCCATGCCGACCAGGCATCCCAACCCAATCTAGTCCCACCTGCCAGCACCTGGCCCATATCCCTCCAAACCCTTCCTATTCATATACCCATCCAAATGCCTCTTAAATGCTGCAATTGTACCAGCCTCCACCACATCCTCTGGCAGCTCATTCCATACACGTACCACCCTCTGCGTAAATATTTGCCCCTTAGGTCTCTTTTATATCTTTCCCCTCTCACCCTAAACCTATGCTCTCTAGTTCTGGACTTCCCGACCAAAAGGAAAAGACTTTGTCTATTTATCCTATCCATGCCCCTCCTAATTTTGTAAACCTCTATAAAGGTCACCCCTCAGCCTCTGACGCTCCAGGGAAAACAGCCCCAGCCTGTTCAGCCTCTCCCTATAGCTCAAATCCTCCAACCTTGGCAACATCCTTGTAAATCTTTTCTGAACCCTTTCAAGTTTCACAACATCCTTCCGATAGGAAGGAGACCAGAATTGCACATAATATTCCAACAGTGGCCTAACCAATGTCCTGTACAACCGCAACATGACCTCCCAACTCCTGTACTCAATACGCTGACCAATGAAGGAAAGCATACCAAACACCTCCTTCACTATCCTATCTACCTGCGACTCCACTTTCAAGGAGCTATGAACCTGCACTCCAAGGTCTCTTTGTT
>NC_057731.1:58760540-58780425 GCF_004010195.1 Chiloscyllium plagiosum | reverse complement strand
CCTGGCTTGTCCTTACCACCTTTCTTAAACAGTGGCACCACGTTTGCCAACCTCCAGTCTTCTGGCATCTCACCTGTGACTATCGATGATACAAATATCTCAGCTTCTCTAGCTTCCCACAGAGTTCTCGGGTACTCCTGATCAGGTCCTGGGGATTTATCCACTTTTAACCGTTTCAAGACATCCAGCACTTTCTCCTCTGTAATCTGGACATTTTGCAAGATGTCACCATCTATTTCCCTACAGTCTATATCTTCCATATCCTTTTCCACAGTAAATACTGATGCAAAATATTCATTTAGTATCTCCCCCATTTTCTGTGACTCCACACAAAGGCCGCCTTGCTGATCTTTGAGGGGCCCTATTCTCTCCCTGGTTACCCTTTTGTCCATAACCTATTTGTAAAACCCCTTTGGATTCTCCTTAATTCTATTTGCCAAAGCTATCTCATGTCCCCGGTTTGCCCTCCTGATTTCTCTCTTAAGTATACTCCTACTTTCTTTATAATCTAAGGATTCACTCGATCTATCCTGTCTATACCTGACATATGCTTCCTTCTTTTTCTTAACCAAACCCTCAATTTGTTTAGTCATCCAGCATTCCCTATACCTACCAACCTTCCCTTTCACCCTGACAGGAATATACTTTCTCTGGATTCTTGTTATCTCATTTCTGAAAGCTTCCCATTTTCCAGCCATCACTTTACCTGTGAACATCTGCCTCCGATCCGTTAGCAGAGGGATTGAGTTTAAGAGTCACAAATTTATGCTGCAGCTCATCGAGCCTTGGTTAGACTACACTTGGAATATTGTGTTCAGCTCTGGTCACCTCATGAGAGGAAAGATGTGGAAGCTTTACATAGAGTGCAGAGGAGATTTGCCAGGATGTTGCCTGGACTGGAGGGCACGTCTTATGAAGAAAGGTTGAGGGAGCTAGGGCTTTTCTCATTGGAGCAAAGGAGGATGAGAGGTGACTTGATAGAAGTGTACATGATGATGAGAGGCATAGATAGAGTGGATAGCCAGAGACTTTTTTCCCAGGGCAGAAATAGCTATCACAAGGGGGCATAATTTTCAGGTGTTTGGAGGAAGGTTTAGAGGCGATGTCAGAGGCACGGTCTTTACACAGAGTGCGGTGGATGCATGGAAGCACGGTCAGCAGTGGTAGTAGAGTTAGATACGTTGGGGACATTTAAGCGACTCTTGGACAGGCACATGGAAGATAGTACAATAAAGGGTATGTAGGTTAGTCTGACCTTAAAAGAGGATAAAAGGCCGACAGAACATTGAGGGCCGAAGGACCAGTACTGTGCTGTACTGTTCTATGTCGAACGTGCTGCTTATCATATTTACAGTTGCAAAGTTATCATTGTCCCTGTCAATTATTGCTTTATTTTGCTTGCTAATATCACGAGTATTAGCTTATGTGGCTCAAATTACCATCTCATCACCCTCTTTCTTCTCACTCAATTGCAAAATGCTTTGCATCAATGTCTATATTCTTCTAAGGCTTGTTTCATATTCAATTTTTGTGGTCCTTATTATCTACTTTGTTGCTTTACTTTATATTCAGACAGTGTTAAAAAAAAACAGACTGAGATTGCCATGGTTCAAGCATATCTATACTTCGCCAAAATAAAGTTTGAAGTTCAATGCAGACAAGTGTGAGGTGATGTATTTTGGTAGGACAAACATGGATATAAAATATAAAATAAGGGATAAAGCTCTAAAGGAGTGCAGCAGGACAGGAACCTGGGTGTCTAATTGCACAGATTATTGAAGGAATCAGGACAGGTGGAGAGAACAGTTAATAAGGTTCCTGGGCTTTATTAATGGAGCACAGTACGAAACAGCAAGGAGGTAATTTTCAATTTGTGCAAGACACTCGTTGGACCTCAGCTAGAGTACCATACACAGTTCTACATGCAACACTATTGGTAGGGTATGAACATACTGCAGAAGAGATTTACAAGAATGGTTGGAAGAAGAGATACTTCAGGTATGAGGATAGACTGAAGACGTGACTGTCCTCCTTGGAGAGAAGGCTAAGATAAAGGTTTTCAAAACCACGAGCAGCTGGATAGAATAGAACGGTTCTCTCAAAAGGAACAAGAATAAGACAACATAGATATAAACTGATATGTAAGTTTAGCAAATGCATCAGAGTTGGAGAGGTCTAGAGTACAAAACAAAGTCCATTGTCCCATCAAGTCTGCACTGGTGAAAAAACAAACATTACAGGTGCACATCTAAATATTTAAATGTTTTGAGGGTTTTGCCCTCTGCTACCCCTACAGGAAATGAATTCCAGATTTCCACACCCTCTAGGTGAAACTAGTTACCTCACAACTCCTCTAAACCTATCTTCCTATTCCTTACATGAAATAATGAGAGGTCATTTTCCCCTTTGTGCATTCCCCTGCACGAAGGGGAAAAGTTTCTTCCAGTCTAGCCTGTCTATGCTCCTCATAATTTTACATATCTCAAATGTCCCTCCTCAGTCTTCTTTGCTCTAAAGAAAACAATACCAATCTATCCAATCAATCTTGGGGCAATTGTGGGGCGGCACGGTGGCTCAGTGGTTAGCACTGCTGCCTCACAGCATTTGATTCCAGCCTTGGGTGACTGTCTGCATGAAATTTGCACAATCTTCCAATGTCTGCATGAGTTTCCTCTGAGTGTTCCAGTTTCCTCCAAAGATGTGCAGGTTAGGTGAATTGACCATGCTAAATTGTCCAGTGTTCAGGGATGTATAGGTTAGATGCAATAGTCAGGGGAAATGTAGGGTAATGGGTCTGGGTGGGATATTCTTTGGAGGGGCGGTGTGGACTCGTTGGGCCGAAGGGCCTGTTTTCCACACTGTAGGAATTTTAATTCTAATGTTAATTCTAATTCATAACTAAAACTCTTCAGCCTAGGCAACATCCTGGTAAATTTCCTCTGCACTCTCTTCAGTGCAATCACATCCTTCCTATAATGTGGATTCCAAAACTGTGCAATGTGTGATGGCAGAAACATCTTTTCCGCTCAGCGAGTGGTTTGAGCCTGGAATGCACTGCATGGAAATACAAAGAAGGCAGGTTGAAGTAAGGCATTCAAGGTGGTACTGGATGACTATTTAAGCAGAAACAACGTATAGGTTTATGAGCAAAAGGCAGATGAAGAGTACCAAGTCATAATGCTCACTTGGAAAGCTACGACAGACATGATAGATCATTTGGCTGCCTCTACACCAACTTTGCAAAAAAGCTCACTTTCCGGTTGCTCAAACATGACCACTTCAATTTGGTTCACGAATTCATGCTGTTGAATATAAAGTAATGAAGACCGGAGTTTCCAGAAATCAAACGTTTCAACTTTCAAAAGATATAGACAACATACCAAACAATGAATCAAGTTCATTATCATCATTTACAGTTGTCTTCTATATCAGAACTAGGTTAAAAAAATTAGAAGTCTCCCATTTAACACTGAGAAAAGGAAATTTTCTCTCTCAAAAGATCATTAATCTGTTGAATTCTTTTCCTCAGAGAACAGTCACTGAATACATTCACAGCTGAGTTAGGTAGGCTTTAATTCTGCAAGGAGAGTCACAGGTAGGATGGACAGATGGGAAAGTGGAGTTAAGGCGATAATCAGATCAGCCATGATCATTATCAAATAGTGGAGCAATCTTGAGCTGAATTACCTAATCCCACTTGAAATTCTTGCACCTAATCAGTTAATGTCAAAAACAAAGAATTCATTCAAGTGGCTCAGTTCAGGTACCTTTAGTAAAGGTCAGTCTGAAAGGGCTACTTACATTGACAAAAAAAGGAACTATGAGCATCACAATCGCCAGCTCCAACTGTGGATTCTGGATTGGATTGAGTAAAGCTACCTGTGAAGAAAATCAGAAAAACACAAATGATGAAAAGCTATTTTACCAAGCAGGTTTAATCCCATAATCTCTTCCCATGGTCCACATCACCAACCACCACACTTACAATTCCATTGCAAATCAGAAAGATAATTGAATGCAATTGAAAAGCTGGTATATCCATCACAGAAAAACAAGTGTTACAGCATAAGAGACGACCATTTGGCCCAATGTGCCTGCACTGGTCCACAAAATTAGTATCATAACCTAGTGTCAATCTCCTGCTTCATTTCCTCCTCTACCACTGCATATTATTTTTATCCAAATAATCACCAAGTGCTTCTTGAATACTGCATTCACCACATTTCCAGGCAATACATTCCATTGCTGAACTATTTGAGTGAAAAGGTTTCTCCTCGCTTCACCTTTATTTCTTTTGGAGATCACTTCAAACCTGTGCCTGCTTGTTCCTGCAATTTATCCCAATAGACTCTACCCAACCTGCCCATGATTTTGATCAACTTTATCAGGTTTCCTCTAGCCTTTCTCTCTCCAAGGAGAACAGTCCCAACTTCTTCAATCTGTCCTCATACCTAGAACCATTATTACAAAACACTTCTGTACTCACTCCAATGCATTTCCATCCTTGCTACCCATAACTGTACACAATACTCAAGGGGAGGTCAACAAGTGTCTTATACAAGTCTAGATTAGAGTGGTGCTGGAAAAGCACAGGTCAGGCAGCATCCGAGGAGCAGGAAAATTGACATTTCGGGCAAAAGCCTTTCATTAGGAATGAGCCCCTCTATAGAGTTGCAGCATAACCTTGTGGCTCTTAAACGCAATCCCCCTCCTAATGAAAGCCAACACACCATATGGCTTCTTGACAATCCTATCAACTTGGGTGGCAACTTTGAGGAATCTATGCACATGGACTCCAAGATCCCTCTATTCCTCCACACTGCCAAGAATCCTGCCTTTAACCCTGTATTCTGCATTCAAATTCGACCCTCCAAAGTGAATTACTACATACTTTTCCAGACTGAACTCCATCTGCCATTTAATAGCCCATCCTGTCAATGTCCTGTTGCAACCGACAACAGCCCTTCACACTATACCACTTCATCAATCTTCGTGTCTTCGGCAAACTTACTAACTCACCCTTCCACTTCCTCATCTCTGTCATTTATAAAAATCACAGAGCAGAGGTCCCAGAACCGATCCATAGAACATAGAAGAATACAGCGCAGTACAGGCCCTTTGGCCCTCGATGTTGCGCCGATCCAAGCCCACCTAACCTATACTAACCCACTATCCTCCATATACCTATCCAATACCCGCTTAAATGCCCATAAAGAGGGAGAGTCCACCACTGCTACTGGCAGGGCATTCCATGAACTCACGACTCGCTGAGTGAAGAACCTACCCCTAACTTCAGTCCTATATCTACCCCCCCTTAATTTAAAGCTATGCCCCCTTGTAATACCCGACTCCATACGCGGGAAAAGGTTCACGCTGTCAACCCTATCTAACCCCCTAATCATCCTACCGGACACCACTGGTTACCAAGCTCCAGGCTAAATACTTTCCATCTACCACCACCATCTGTCTTCTATGGGCCAGCCAATTCTGTACCCATACAGCCAGATTTCCCTGTATCTCCTTACTTTCTGAATGAGCCTTCCATGGGGAACCTTATCAAACGCCTTGCTAAAATCCACGTACACCCCATCCACTGCTCTACCTTCATCAATATGTTTTGTCACATCCTCAAAGACTTCAATAAGGTTTGAGAGGCATGACCTGTCCCTCACAAAGCCATGCTGACTATCTCTAATCAAGTTATGGTTTTCCAAGTAGTCATAAATCCTGCCCCCAGAATCCTCTCCAGTACTTTACCCATCACAGACGTGAGACTGACTGGTTTATAATTCTTAGGATTATTTCTATTCCCTGTCTCGGACAAGGGAATAACATTTAGGTAAAAACAATGACTGAAGATGCTGGAAACCAGAGTCTAGATTAGAGTGGTGCTGGAAAAGCACAGCAGTTCAGGCAGCATCCGAGGAGCAGTAAAATCAACGTTTCGTGCAAAAGCTGTATTCCTGATGAAGGGCTTTTACCCGAAACGTCGATTTTACTGCTCCTCGGATGCTGCCTGAACTGCTGTGCTTTTCCAGTACCACTCTAATCTAGACAAGGGAATGAACTGCTGTGCTCTTCCAGCACCACTGATCCAGAATCTGGTTTCCAGCATCTGCAGTCATTGTTTTTACCAAGGGAATAACATTTGCCAAACTCCAATCATCTGGCACTCCTCAGTGGACAGTGAAGACACAAAGATCATCACCAAAGGCACAGCATTCTTTCCCCTCACTTCCTGTCATAACCTAGGATATACCCTGTCTGGCCCAGGGGATTTATCTATCCTTACGATTTTCAACATTTTCAGCACTTCCTCCTTGTTAACATCAACCTGCTCAAGTATATCAGCCTGCTTCACACTGTTCTCAGAAACATCAAGGTTCCTCTCAGTAGTGAATACTGAAGCAAAGTATTCATTAAGAACCTCCCCTACCTCCTCCAAATCTAAGCGCAAGTTCCCTCCACTATCCCTGACTGGCCCTACCCTCACTCTGGCCATTATCTTGTTCCTCACATAAATGTTAAGGTTAAGGTTTGCCTTTTTCTAACCTGCTAAAACTTTTTCATGCTTCCTTCCAGCTCTAAGTCCATTCTTCAGTTCTTTCCTG
Organism: Chiloscyllium plagiosum; assembly: GCF_004010195.1. NCBI lineage: Eukaryota > Metazoa > Chordata > Chondrichthyes > Orectolobiformes > Hemiscylliidae > Chiloscyllium > Chiloscyllium plagiosum. Next base: position 58,773,814 of record NC_057731.1, on the reverse strand, counting down.
GCGACCTTGTAACCCTCTAGAGCCTTGTCTGATCCTTGCCTACTCAGCCTTAAGCAAGCTTCCTTCTTCCTCTTGACTAGATGTTCCACATCCCTTGTCACGCAAGGTTCTTTCAACCTACCATCCCTTCCTTGCCTGTGGGACAAACCTGTTTAGCAATATCAGCAAGTACTTCCTAAACAAACTCCACATTTCTGTTATGCATTTTCCTGAGAACATCTATTCCCAATTTAGGCACCCCAGTTTCTGCCTAAAAGCATTGTTAGTCCCCCTTCCCAAATCAAATACTTTCCCATACCATCTGCTCTTATCTCTCTCCAGGAGTATAGTAAAGGTCAGGGAGTTGTGATCACTCTCACCGAAATGCTCTCCCACAACGAGATCTGACACCTGACCTGGTTCGTTGCCAAGCATCAAATCCAATATGGCCTCCCCTCTAGTCGGCCTATCTACATATTGAGTCAGGAATTCTTCCTGAACGCACCTGACAAAATCTGCTCCATCCAAACTATTTGAACTAAGGAGGTTCCAATCAATATTAGGGAAGTTAAACTCATTCATGACAATAACCCTGTTACTTCTGCACCTTTCCAAAATCTGCCTCCTAATCTGCTCCTCCGTATCTCTGTTGCTATTGGAGGATCTATAGAAAAGTCCAAATAAAGTGATTGCTCTTTTCAGTTTCTGACTTCCACCCATAATGGGTCATTAGACAAACCCTCCTCTATGACCTCCCTTTGTGCAGCTGTGATACTATCCCTTATTAGTAATGCCACTCCTCCACCTCTTTTATCTCCCACCTATTCCTTTTGAACCATCTAAACCCTGGAACATCCAAAACCATTCCTACCCCTGCAATATCCAAGTTTCCTATAATGGCCCCCATCATAGCTCCGAGTTAAAAATCACAACACCAGGTTATAGACCAACAGGTTTAATTGGAAGTACACTAGCTTTCGGAGCGACGCTCCTTCATCACCTGATGAAGGAGCGTCGCTCCGAAAGCTAGTGTGCTTCCAATTAAACCTGTTGGACTATAACCTGGTGTTGTGTGATTTTTAACTTTGTACACCCCAGTCCAACACCGGCATCTCCAAATCATCATAGCTCCAAGTACTGATCCATGCTCTAAGTTCATCACCCTTATTCCTGATAATTCTTGCATTAGAATAGACACACTTCAACCCATTACACTGATTGCACCTTTGCCATATCACGCGCCTACCCCTCCTCTCAAACTCTCTGCACACTGTATCTAGCTATTCATTATCTAGTCTGAATTTGATCCATTGCTCTGATTCCCACTCCCTTTGCAATCTCATTTAAACCCTCCTGAAGAGCTCCAGCAAACTTCCTGTCCAGGATATTGACGCCCCTCCAGTTCAGGTGCTACCCGTCCTTCTTGGATAGGTCCCACCTTCCCCAGAAGGTATTCCAATGATCCACATATCTGAACTCTTCCCCTCCTACATCAATCCTGCAGTCACATGTTCATCTGCATTCACTCTCTATTCCTAGCCTCACTAGCACATGGCACAGGTAGCAATTCTGAGGTTACTACTCTGCTCACCTCCTTGCTTTTGTACTCAATACTCCTATTAATAAAGTCAAGAACACTGTATACTTTATTAACAATCTCTTCTCATGTTCTGCCATTTTCAATGAGCTGTGCACAGATACGCCTTGTTAAGAATTGTACTCCCTATTCTGTATTAATTTTCAAAGTTCATCCTGCCAAAATACATCAACTCACACTTCTCTGCATTGAAAATCATCTTCCATTGACGTAGTCACTCCAAAGGTGGAGGTCATTCAGTCTCCTGAGTCAATGGGATTGTGGCTGCTCTGTGGCCTAACTTCATATATCTGCCTTTGGCCCATATAGACTCAGAGTCATAGAGATGTACAGCAAGGAAACCGACCTTTCAGTCCAACCCGTCCACACTAACCAGATATCCCAACCCAATCTAGTCCCACCTGCCAGCACCCGGCCCATATCCCTCCAAACCCTTTCTATTCATATACCCATCCAAATGCCTTTTAAATGTTGCAATTGTACCAGCCTCCACCACTTCCTCTGGCAGCTCATTCCATACATGTACCACCCTCTGTGAGAAAAAGTTGCCCCTTAGGTCTCTTTTATATCTTTCCCCTCTCACCCTTAACCTATGCCCTCTAGGTCTGGACTCCCTCACTCCAGGGAAAAGACTTTGTCTATTTACCTTATCCATGCTTCTCAGTATCCCTTAATACTTTTGCTTAATAAAAACCTCTCTCTCTCTCAAATTTAAAATTAACAACTGATCTAGCATCAATGGGCATTTGTTGAAACAGTTTATCACTACTTATCACTATCTTTTCCTGTTAGTTAGTTTAGATGACGCCTCAACTGTAAATTCTAGAGAAAACAGGCCTAATTTGTGCAATCTCTCCTTATAACTTAAACCTGATGCTCAAGGATGCTGCAAAGATATCTGTTAAGGGCCGAGCTATTTCCTATCTCGCTTCCCTCAGTAACCTGGGATCGACCCAGGTAGGCTAGCCAGTAATATTAGAAATGATAGTAAAAGTTTCTTTCAATACAGAAGAAACAAACAACAGGCAAAAGTAGACATTGGGCCACTTCAAACTGATGCTGGAAGGCTAGTGAAACTGATGCTGGAAGGCTAGTGATGGGAGATAAGGAAATAACTGGAGAACTTAATAAGTACTTTGTGTTAGTCTTCACAGTGGAAGACATGAGTAATATCCCAACAATTAAAGGGAGTCAGAGGGCTGAGTTGAGTATGGTTGTCATTACAAAAGAGATAGTGCTAGAAAAGCTAATGTCTTAAAATTGACAAATCTCCTGGCCCCGATGGGCTACATCCTAGAGTTCTGAGGGAGGTGGCTGAGGAAATAGCGGAGGCGTTGGTTGACATCTTTCAAAAGTCACTGGAGTCAGGGAAAGTCCCAGATGATTGGAAGACTGCTGATGTAACCCCATTGTTCAAGAAAGGATCAAGACAAAAGATGTAAAATTATAGGTCAATTAGCCTGTTCAACCTCGGTTGTTGGTAAAATTCTAGAATCCATCGTTAAGGATGAGGTTTCTAAATTCTTGGAAGAGCAGGGTCGGATTAGAAGAAGTCAACATGGATTTAGTAAGGGGAGATTGTGCCTGACAAACCTGTTAGAATTCTTTGAAGAGGTAACAAGTAGGTTAGACCAAGGAAACCCAGTGGATGTGGTCTATCTAGACTTCCAAAAGGCTTTTGATAAGGTGCCACACAAGAGGCTGCTAAGTAAGGTGAGGGTCCATGATGTTCAAGGTGAGCTACTGGTATGGATTGAGGATTGGCTGTCTGACAAAAGCAGAGAATTGGGATATGAGGTTCTTTTTCGGAATGGCAGCCGGTGACAAGCGGTGTCCCACAGGGTTCAGTGTTGGGGCCGCAGTTGTTCACGTTATATGTTAATGATCTGGATGAAGGAACTGGGGGCATTCTAGCGAAGTTTGCCGATGATACGAAGATAGGTGGACAGGCAGGTAGCACTGAGGAAGTGGGGAGGCTGCAGAAGGATCTAGACAGTTTGGGAGAGTAGTCCAGGAAATGGCTGATGAAGTTCAATGTGAGCAAATGCGAGGTCTTGCACTTTGGAAAAAAGAATACAAGCATGGACTACTTTCTAAACGGTGAGAAAATTCATAAAGCCAAAGTACAAAGGGATCTGGGAGTGCTAGTCGAGGATTCTCTAAAGGTAAACATGCAGGTTGAATCCGTGATTAAGAAAGCGAATGCAATGTTGTCATTTATCTTAAGAGGGTTGGAATATAAAAGCAGCGATGTGCTATTGAGACTTTATAAAGCTCTGGTTAGGCCCCATTTGGAGTACTGGGTCCAGTTTTGGTCCCCACACCGCAGGAAGGACATACTGGCACTGGAGCGTGTCCAGCGGGGATTCAGACGGATGATCCCTGAAATGGTAGGTCTACCATACGAGAAACGGCTGAGGATCCTGGGATTGTACTCATTGGAGTTTAGAAGGTTAAGGGGAGATCTAATAGAAATTTACAAGATAATACATGGCTTGGAAAGGATGGATGCTAAGAAATAGTTTCCGTTAGGCGAGGAGACTAGGACCTGTGGGCACAGCCTTAGAATTAGAGGGGGTCAATTCAGAACAGAAATGTGGAGCAGTTCATCGACTTCACCCACAACTTCCACTCCAACCTCAAATTCACTTGGTCCATCTCTGACACTTCCCTCCCCTTTCTTGACCTCTCCATTTCCATCTCCAGCGACAGTCTCCAGACACACCGACTCCCACAACTACCTGGATTAGACCTCCTCCCACCCAGTATCCTGCAAGAACTGCATCCTCTTCTCCCAATTTCTCTACCTCCGTCGAATCCGCTCGGATAGGAGATATTCCACTCCCAAGCATCCCAGATGTCTATCTATTTCAAATAACGTGATTCACTCCCCAGCCCTGTCATCCAGACAGCCCTCCAACCGCACCACCTTCACTCCTGTTCCACTGCTCTAAACCCCCCTCCAAACACTATAAAGACAGAGTCCCCTTGTCCTCACCTACTACCCCATTAATCTCCACATCCAACGCATCATCCTTAAACACTTGCGCCAACTCCAACTAGATCCCACCATCAAGAACATCTTCCTCTCCTCACCCCTCTCTGCCTTCCGCAAGGACCATTCCCTTCAACAGACCTTGAACCCCCAGGTACCTTCCCCTACAACTGAAAAAGATGCAAAACATGCTGGTACACCACCCCCTCACCTCCATCCAGGGCCCCAAACAGTTCTTCCAGGTGAGACAGAGGTTCACCTGCCTCTCTTCCAAACTAGGTGCTCCTGATGTGGTCTTCTCTACATTGGGGAGATCAAACGTAAACTTAGGAAACGGTTCACCAAGCATCTCAGCCGGGCCCGCAGGGGCCGACCAGACATCTCAGTCAGTGCCTGTTTTAATTCTCCTTCCCACTCCCTTTCAGACATGATCATCCTTGGCTTCTCCACTGCCACAACAAACCAAATCACAAATTGGAAGAACAACACCTCATCTTTCGCCTAGGCATCCTACAGCCCAGAGGACTCAATGTTGAGTTCTCCAATTTCAAATAACCTCCCTTCCTTTCCCAGCCCCTCCACCTCCTTTGCACGCCTCCCAGCCAACTACAGATTCATTTGTCCCATTGACCAACCAGATTATACCCTCTCCCCATCGTCACTTATCCCCACTTCTGCTTTTCATGAATCCATGCTGTATCTACCCAATGCGATAACAGATTACAGATTCAAGCCATTTCCCCATTACAGAAGTGAAGCAAATGGGCCTATAATTACCTCCTTTTTTAAAAGTTGGCCTCACATTTGCCATTTTCCAATCTGCCAGAACCGGCCCAGAATTCAGAAAACTTTGGTAAATTACCACAAGAGCATTTCCTATTTCTTCTTTTAATACCCTGGAATGCATGCCACCATGGTCAAGAGATTTGTCCACCTTTAACAGCATTAGCTTGCCAACACTACTACTTTAGTGATAATGATTAGTTTCTGTTATAGCCTCCTTGTCATCAATTACTGACATGTCATTTGTGTCTTCCACTGTGAAGACCGACACAAAATACCTGTCAATACCTTGGCCATTTCCTCATTTTGCAATACTAAATCCTCCTCTTCTAGAGGTTTGTACAATCATGAGGGGCATGGACAGAGTGAATAGCCAAGGTTTCTTCCCTGTAGTTGGGGAGTTGAAAACTAAAGGGAATAGTTTTAAGGTGGGCAAGAAAGATTCAAAGAGCACTTGTGTGGGAATATTTTCACACAGAGGGTGATGTGTTTATGGATTGAGCTGTCAGAGGAAGTTGTGGATGTGGGTAGAATTACAACATTTAAAAGCCACCTGGATAGGTATATGAATAGGAAAGGTTTGAGGGAAAGGAGCCAAATGCTGGCAAGTGGAACTAGATCTTTTCGTGCTCTCGACTCCACTTACCTGCCATCTCACCATAGCTGTCAATTCATTTACTGTTCAAAAAATTATCTATCTTCGCTTTAAAAACATTCAATGTGGAAGCCTTAACTATTTCACTGGGCATGGAATTCCACAGATTTACAACCGTCTGGGTGAAGTTCCTTCTCAATTTGGTCATAAATCTGCTCCTCCCTAATTTTGAGGCTATGCCCTCTTGGCCTAGTTTCACCCACTAGTGGAAACATCCTCTCTACTTATATCTTATCTATTCCATTCATAATTTTATATGTTTCTATCAGATCCCTGCTCATTCTTCTAAATTCCAATGAATATAATCCCAGTCTACTCAGGCTCCCTCATAAGCCAGTACATCCTTTCTCAAGTAAGGAGACCAAAATTGCATCCAGCTGCAACATAACCTCCCTGTTTTTAAACTCAATCTTTTAGCAATGAAGGACAAAATTCCATTTTCCTTCTTAATTACCTGTTGTACCTGCAGACCAACCTTCTATGATTCATGCACAAGAACACCCAAGTCCCTCAGCACAGCAGCATGCTGCAAATTTTTTACCATTCAATTAATAGTCCTTTCTACTGTTATTCCCACCAAAATGGATGACTTCATATTTATTAACATTGTACTCTATCTGCCAGACCTTTGCCCACTCACTTAAACGATCATGTCCCTTTGCAATGTTTCACAGTCCTCTGCACACTTCGCTGCACTGTTCAACTTAGTGTCATCTGCAAACTTTGGTTGGTCCCCAATTCCAAACCATTTATGTAAATTGTGAATAACTGTGGTCCCAACATTGATCCCTGAGGCACACCACTAGTCACTGATCACCAACCAAAAAAGCACTCATTTATCCCCATTCTTGGCTTCCTATTAACCAATCCATGCTAATACGTTACCCATAATGTCAAGCATCCTTATCTTACAAAGCAGTCTTTTGTGCAGCACCTTGTCGAATGATTGTTGGAAATCTTGATACACCTCCTACTTATATCACCCCTTACTCTTTTAAACTCCAGTGGATACAAACCTAGCTAGTTCAACTAAGGATGGGTTAGTAAATTTACGGATGACACTAGGGTCGGTGGAGTTGTGGATAGTGCCAAAGGGTATTGCAGGTTACACAGGGACGTAGATAAGCTGCAGAGCTGGGTTGAGAGGTGGCAAATAGAGTTTAATGTAGTAAAGTGTGAGGTGATTCATTTTGGAAGGAGCAACAGGAATAAAGAGTAGTGGGCTAAGGGTAAGATTCTTGGTAGTGTAAATGAGCAGAGAGGTCTCAGTGTCCATGTACATAGATCCTTGAAAGTTGCCACCCTGGTTGATACAGTTGTTAAGGCAGCATATGGTGTGTTAGCTTTTATTGGTAGAGGGATCGAGTTTTGAAGCCACGAGGCCATGCTGCAGCTGTACAAAATTTTGGTGCAGCCGCAAGGATGTGGAAGCTTTGGAAAGGGTTCAGAGGAGATTTACTCGGATGTTGCCTGGTATGGAGGGAAGGTCTTATGAGGAAAGGCTGAGTGACTTGAGGCTGTTTCCGTTAGAGAGAAGAAAGTTGAGAAGTGATTTAATTGAGACATGTAATATATTAAGAGGGTTAGATAAGGTAGACAGTGAGAGCTTTTTTCCTTGGATTGTGATAGCGAGCACAAGGGGACATAGCTCTAAATTGAGAGATGATAGATTTAGGACAGGATGCCAGAAGTAGTTTCTTTACTCAGCGAGTAGTAGGAACGTGGAATGCCCTGCCTTCAACAGTGGTAGATTCTCCAACTTTAAGGGAATTTAAATGGTCATTGGATAAACATATGGATTATAATGGAATAGTGTAGGTTAGATGGGCTTCAGAATGGTTCCACGGGTCGTCGCAATATTGAGGGTCGAAGAGCTTGTACTGCGCTGTAATGTTCCATGTTCTAGAACCTTCCCTCGAAAGACAAACCCATTCTCTCTAGGTACTAGCCCAATACATTTTCTCTGAATTGCCTCCAATGCATTAAATAATGTGATTTAAAACTGTGCACCACACTTAAGATGTCATCCCATCAATGCCCTGGATGACTGAAACATAACCTTCTTATTCCTGTATTCAAGTCGTCTTGCAATAAATGATACCATTTCATTACCTATCCTAATTACTTGCTATATCTGCAAACCAACCTTTTACAATTCACGGATAAGGACCTTCAGATCCTTCTGGGATTAGAATAATTAGGTGCTTGTTTTTGACTGGCATAGAGCTGATGGACCAAAAGTAACTTTTTCCATACTATAGACTTTATTACTTTATCTCAGAGCTTCTCAATCTCTCACAAATTAGATCTTTTGTTCTTTCTGCCAAAATGGACAATTTCACATTTTTCCAACTTATACTCTATTTGCCACATCTTTGACCACTTCCTTAAACTATCTCTACCTTTTTGTTCGTCAGACAAAGCGTCACTGGACTTGAATGGAGATAAGGGGTTCTTTTTCAGGTTGGCAATTTGTAGCCAGTAGGGTGATCAATGCTGGGAGTGCAACCGTTTAAAATATACATTAATAACTTGGAAGAAGGATTGAATGTACTATAGCCAAATTTGCAGATGACACAAAAATAGATGGCAAGGCAAATTGCGAGATGGATACAAACAGTTTACAGAGAGATACTGATACACTAAGTGGGTAAAATGTTGGCAAGTGGAGTATAATACGGGAAGATGTGAAGTTGTTCATTTTGGAAGGGAGAACAAAAGAACAATATTATTTAAGAGGAGGAAAACTGCAACATGAAGAGACTGGGGAGTATGCTTTGGAAGAAACATAGAAAGCCAGCACACAGGTGCAGAAGGTAATCAGGAAGGTTATTGGAATGATGGCCCTTATTTCAATGGGCTTCGAGTATAAGAGTTGGGAAGTTTTGCTGGAACTGTACAAGGTGCTACTGAGACCACATCTGGAGTACTGTAAGCAGTTACAGTCTGCTTATCTAAGAAAAGGCATTATTTCACTGGACACCAGGTTATAGTCCAACAGGTTTATTTGGAAGCACTAGCTTTCAGAGCGCTGCTCCTTCATCAGGTGGTTGTGGAGAATAAGATTGTAAGACACAGAATTTATAGCAAAAATTTAGTGTGATGTAATTGAAATTACATATTGAAAAAGACCTGGATTGTTTGTTAAGTCTCTCATCTTTTAGAATGACCATGTTGGTTTCAGTTCTTTCATATCTAAATCGCACACCTTTTTTAAAAAAATTACATTCACAATTGACTTCATGGGATATGGAATCAATGTTGAGGTGGAAGCAGACAATAGCTGATTTCAAGAAGCACCTGGACAAATGGATGAACAGGAAGGGAATAGAGGGATACGGATCCTGTATGTGAAGATAGTTTTAACCTGGAAGGGCCGAAAGCCTGTTTTTGCGCTATATTGTAGGGATGGGCAATTAATGTTGGCCTAACCAATGCCCACATTCGCTGGATGAATTAAGAGAACATACCCACCTGGAGAAAATCCACGCAGACATGGGGAAAATGTGCAAACTCCACACAGACAGTCGCCCGAGGCAGGAATCAAACCCAGGCCCCTGGCGCTGTGAGGCAGCAGTGCTAACCACTGAGCCGCCCCGAATATGCCAGATTACCATTACCACTAATTCAGGGGATCAATGAGGCGGGGAGGAGGTCATACCAGGAGCAGTATCAAGCATATCTAAAACTGAGTCAGCAATCTAATGGAGCTAAAAGACAGGACTACCTGCATGCAATAGATACAACTAGCAATACCCCAAACCAATGGATTAGATCTAAACTCTGCAGTCCCTCCCCAACAGCACTATGGGTGTACCTCAACTAAATGGACTGTAACGGTTTAAGAAGGAAGCACACTACCACTTTTGTAAGGACAATTAGGGATGGGTAATGAACAGCCTAGTCACGAATGTCCACATTCTGAAGGAATCAAAAGTGACTAAGTTCAGAAACACAGCTGAGTTCAGTCTGAGTTGGGGTTGGAGAGGAAGTGACAATAAATACAAACCTTCTTCCACTGAGGTAAGAGCAACACCACAATCACCACAGTCTTCTCCAACATCATAATTAACAGGTAAAGTGCACACTGTCCAACCCAGGCACTGCACTCCAGTGGGTCGCCTGCAATTAAAGTTTAATACATAGAGTGAATGCTGCATGCAACCATTTAACAGCTGGATTATTAGATTTCAATTTCAATACATAAATGCAGCAAAGGCCAAACTGCATTCAGGATTACGGTAATAAGTGATGGTATAGCTTCGATAGGCTGAAACGCCTTTTCCACACTTTATGATTTTATGAATATACAAGTCACAAGTGGAAAGGAGAGACCAATTCCACTAAGTGAAATTTTAACCACCACTTTCACCCCAGACCTCCTGGACATTCAATGGTATTATCTTTGCTGAATTCCCCACTGTGAACAACCTGGGCATTATCAATGATCAGGATACCTAATTAGACCAACTGAGTGTTTTCCTCCCGATTCCCAGTGATATCAGTCTTACTAGGGCTCCGTGACATCACACACTGTTGAAAGCAGCGAAGATATTAAGGGCTGTCACCCTCACCCCACCTCTGGAATTCAGCTCTTTTGTCTATATTTTAAATCAATGCTGCGAGGTCAGGAACTGAGTGGCTCTGGTGAACCCAAACTGAGTGTCACTGAACAGATGCTGCTTGATGCACTGTTGATGACACTTTCCATCAGTAAGGATTCTGTGAATTGCCAATATATCACAATTGGAGTCAAATATCTATTGCCCACAATTACAGGAAGCTTTGGAAAGTTACCATCAGACTCTTAAAACTATGATTAAGGCACACTGTCACAATACCCATGGATTGGGGAAAAAGATTAGATTGCTAAATATTTTCTACCAGGAATTCCCAAATAAATGGATTTAAACTGGCTTATGGTCATGGATTAGAGATCATTAAAACAAATTATGGCGATGTTCTTGAACTCTAGATGAATCTTCAATATTGGATTACATGTACATATTTCTAGAAAAAAACTCACAGAAGCATGTCAAGTGGCAAAAGACATTCAAAATGTTCACAATCTGATAAGTGCTCCTGAGCTGGATTGGGAAAGTACGTTAAAAGGAATGACAGTACATAAGCAATGGACAGTCTTTAATGAACTATTATATAGCTTGCTGCAACTATACATTCCTTTGGAGGTACAAAATTCAAAACAAGTCAGTCATCTGCAGCTTACATAAAAGGCTCAAAAAGTGTCCAAAAATAGTAATAGTAATGTTTGGGATATTTTTAAGAATACAGTAAAGGAAGACCAAAAAACTGATAATGAAAGGAAGAAAAGAATTTGCATACAATCTTGCAAACATTTAAAAGATGGACAGCAAATTGATGGAGGGAATCCTGACGGACAGGATTACATGTATTTGGAAAGGCAAGGACTGATTAGGGACAGTCAACATGGTTTTGTGTGGGGGAAATCATACCTCACAACCTTGATTGAGTTTTTTGAAGAAATAACAAAGAGGATTGATGAGGGCACAGCGGTAGACGTGATCTATATGGACTGAGGTAAGGTGTTTGACAAGGTTCCTCATGGGAGACTGGTTAGCAAGGTTTGATCTCATGGAATACAGCAAGAACTATCCATTTGCATACAGGACTGGCTCAAAGGTAGAAGACAGAGAGTGGTGGTGGAGGACTGTTTTTCAGACTGGAGGCCTGTGACCAGTGGAGTGCCACAAGGATCGGTGCTGGGTCCTCTACTTTTCATCATTTATATAAATGATTTGGATGTGAGCATAAGAGATATAGTTAGTAAATTTGCAGATGACACCAAAATTGTAGGTTAGGTGGACAGCAAAGAAGGAGAAAGTGAGGTCTGCAGATGCTGGAGATCAAAGTTGAAACTTTATTGCTGGAACAGCACAGCAGGTCAGGCAGCATCCAGTGAACAGGAGATTCGACGTTTCGGGCACAGGCCCTTCTTCAGGACAGCAAAGAAGCTTACCCCAGAGTACAACGGGATCTTGATCAGTTGGGCCAATGGGGTGAGCAGTGGCAGATGGAGTTTAATTCAGATAAATGAGAGGTGCTGCATTTTGGGAAAGCAAATCTTAGCAGGACTAATACACTTAATGGTAAGGTCCTAGGAAGTGTTGCTGAGCAAAGGCCTTGGAGTGCAGGTTCATAGTTCCTTGAAAGTGGAGTCACAGGTAGATAGGATAGTGAAGGTGGTGTTCAGTATGCTTTCCTTCATTGGTCAGAGTATTATGTACAGGAGTTAGGAGGTCATGTTGTGGCTGTACAGGACATTGGTTAGGCCACTTTTGGAATATTGCGTGCAATTCTGGTCTCCTTCCAATCGGAAAAATTGTGTGAAACTTGAAAGGGTTCAGAAAAGACTTACAAGAATGTTGCCACGGTTGGAGGATTTGAGCTAATAGGAAGAGGTGGAATAGGTTGGGGCTGTTTTCCCTGGAGTGTTGGAGGCTGAGGGATAACCTTATAGAGGTTTATAAAATCATGAGGGGCATAGATAGGATAAATAGACAAAGTCTTTTCTCTGAGGTGAGGGAGTCCAGAACAATAGAGCAGAGGTTTAGGGTGAGGAAAAAAAAGGTATAAAAGAGACCTAAGGGACAACATTTTCACACAGAGGGTGGTACATGTATGGAATGAGCTATCAGAGGAAGTGGTAGAGGCTAGTACAATTGCAACATTTAAAAGGCATCTGGATGGGTATCTGAATAGGAAGGGTTTGGAGAGATATGGGCCGGGGCTGGCAAGGGGGACGAGATTGGGTTGGGATATTTGGTCAGCGTGGATGAATTAGACGGGAGGGTCTGTTTCCGTGCTGTACTTCTCTGTAACTCTATAAAGTACTATCTCATCAGCTAACATTCCAGACAACAGAATTCACAGAGAGAACACCTCTCACAGAAAAACTGACAAGAATTTGTTGCAGAGCGGCGTTCCTGACTCAAGAAATTGAAGAAAGATGTTCCTGAAAGATGATCAGAGAGGGGGCAAGGAGCAATCTGGAAGACGTATCCTACCTGTAATTTTGAGAAACTAAATGCTATTGTTTTGTTATATTATTGGGCCTTTATTTATTGAAACAGCATACCAATAGGATTTTGTTCAATTAGGGAATAGTGCGTAGTCAGAGGGGAATTGTTCAGTGTGTTAGTGGTTCTGTTAAGTTGTTCACTGTTGGAGTTAGATAAATAAATTGTTACTTGTTGATTATAGAGTGAGTGAAAGAATTTCATTTC
>NC_057731.1:58754718-58760040 GCF_004010195.1 Chiloscyllium plagiosum | reverse complement strand
TGTGCATCAAATCAAGGACTGAGGGGGAGGGAGCAGATGTGGTTTCCACATGTTTTTGAGGTTTAATTTGGTTTCAAATATTGTATCAGCATGCCAAACATAAACTGGTCAGGGAAGTATCGTATCAAGGGTCTGCGATTGGAGTTAATTTTCTGTTGAAACTTCCCGAGTTGGTGTAGTGCGCAGATAGGACGCAGAAGATGTCCAATGCAGCATAATATGAACACTGAAAGGTAATCTAAAATCTGAGGTACAATTCCAACAATCGTGTAGGAGCGCAAGGACGTGGGTGTATACCTGCCTCACTAAAGGTGACAGGACAGTTCGAGAGTGATACATTAATGAAACATCCAGTGTGTGCAGCTTTATCACGGTGGCACAGAATACAAAAGCATGGAGATAACGTTGAATTTGTTCACCTTTGCTATTCATATAATTCATGCCTCACATGATTTTATAAACCCCTTTATGGTGACCCCTCAGCATCGTACATTCACAACCAGAACAAAACAAAACGCAGCATATTCAGGCTTTTCCTGTCGCTCAATCCTGCCTTTCCCGCCAAAACTCTTGTAAATCTTTTCTGCAACCTCTCAAGTGTAGGCAAATCTTATGTGCAACAGGGAGAACATCACGAAATGCAATATTCTGACCATGACACCCAAAGTTTCATACTCTATGTGGTGACCAATGCAGAGAAGCGTGCCAATTGCTTACTTCACAACGCTGTCCACCTGCAACTCCAATTTCTCGGAAATATGTACCAGCGCTCCATAATCCCTTTTTTGGTAATATACCCCATGTTCCAACCATTATCTGTAAATGTCCTGTCCTTATTTCACTGACCAAAATATAGCACCTCACATTCAAAACAATTAAATTGCATCTGTCACTCCTCGGTCCATTTGCCCATGTGATCATATTCCGTTGTTCTCTCAGATCACCTTCCTCGCTGTGCACTGCACCACTTATTTTAATGTCAATTGTAAACTTAATATCGATTCCTCTTATCTTCTGATCCAAATCATTTATATAAATTCCGAAAAGCGATGGATCCTGCACTATCCTTATAGCTTAGGACTGGTTCCAAGCCGGGAGACCAAATCCCAATCCTCTACCACCACCATCTCCATTCTGCCTTCAAGCTAATTGTGAATCCAATTTGATTGGTCCCTCTGGACCCCATCAAGTCTGAGGTAACTAACCAGTCAACCATGCAGATCATGACTGGTCATTTGCTGAAATCAATAGATATTGTCTACAATTATGCCCTTTAAATCATAATTTTTACCTTTTCAAAAAAGTCAGTCATGGCAATAACTTCTTCAGGGCAAAGCTATGCTGGCTATCCTTCATCAGTCTTTGCCTTTCAAAATGCATGAAATTCCTATGTCTCAGAAATCTCTCCGACAATTTACCCACCACTCATGTTCGGCTCAGCGGTTGAAGTTTCAGTGGTTCTTCCTTACTACCTATCCTAAAGAATGGCATCATATTAGCCAAATTTCAAGCTTCTGGACGCACAGCCGTGTCTATTGAAGATAAAAATCTCTCACAAAACTCGCAACCATCTGTGAGCTTGAACTTGAAGAACTAAGAGACACTTTATCATATAAATTAGTTAGAAGCTTGAACTGTTCTTCCCCAACAGAATTTAAAGTCTACTCAATGATAATTGAACATCTGGTGCTGAAGGACCTTTGCTAACTTAAGGTATTCGGGGACATGGGGCACAGATGAACCTGGCAGCTCGAGATTTCCAGATCTCAACAACTTTCTGTTTTGGTCCAGAAACATCTGAGCTCAATGTTGTGTCCAAAGTTGTAAAATGCTCTATAAAACTGTGAGCTGCTGTTCTGACAGCTCCGATTTAGGTTCATTGGTATAATATCTGGAGATCGTGGATACACAGGTCAGAGTGAGAGTGGCAGAGAATTAAACGACAAGGGAACAGAAGCTAAAGCTCATTCCTGACGAAGTGCTTATACCTGGAACGTCGATTGTGCTGCTCCTGGGCAGCTGCCTGTCCTGCTGCGCCTTTTCAGCACCACAATCTCAACTCTGATGTCCAGCATCTGCAGTCCTCACTTTCTCCTAATTGATTTCAAACTGACTGCGAAGCCTCTTGCAAGGATGCCGACCGTGAAGATGTTCTCCTCCTCTCTCTACAAGCAGATACATAATGAAGGGCTAATGCTCGAAACATTGATTCTCCTTGTCCGTCGAATTTCCGTGACATGCTGTGTTTTTTTCTAGCACCACTCTCTCGACCAGAAGCTAAGGGTCAGCCGGCAGAATAAATGTAACTTTTCCACAAAGTGATCACCCAATACACCATTTGATCTTCCCAAGACAGATTATAAGCATTAATACAGGTCAATAAATTACAAGAAGTACAGACAAATCACGCATTTCTTTCAACTCCAAAATATTGGTAAAATGCCCTAGGAAAAGTCCTTTATTGACAGTGTGGGTTATATAAGCATGTTATGATTTGTTAGGCTATCGGATTAATATCATACGAGGTAAAGAAAAAAAAAACGTCGAAATGGTGAGTTTAATTCCAGTTAGTTTTGTTTTAGTATTACCAGAATTTAACGTGAATCTCTCAGTGAAAACTTGATTCAGTCCTAGAAATGATTGATAGGAAAATCCCATCATGCAGTCACAGCAGATCACCACTGATTTCTCTGTGAGGTGGATGTTTGATGAAACTATTTCGCAAATGCTCTGAGAAAGCGAAGGGCCTCTCTGCAATGTGAATCGTTGGTAAATATCATGGGAATTATGGTTTTTCCCATGGACTAGCTGCTGTTGTCCTTCCGGCAGTTGGGGATTTGGGAGAAGGAGAGGCGATAATGAGCAATCCAATCTACTGACACATCACTGCATTCACACTCGGGAGAAGCTGTTTTCTGTTCCATATGCAGAACTTGAATTTCCTCGGTCATCCCAATTTCAAACACATCAACACGTTTATACGGTATAGACACCTTTTCAGTGCTCTGACTGTGAGAAGATATTTATTTTTTAAAAATCAGCTGATATCATAGTTCTAACACTGGACAGAAACAATGCTACTGTTCTGTGTGTAGGAAGTTTTTCGCACAGTTAACCAGCTGCCTGATAAACCAGCGAGTGGACAAGTGATCACAGGTGTTTGCTGCAGTGGCTTTTGTCACGGATCATCACGGTAAGTATTGAATTACTTCATTCTCACAGGTTCGGTTCATATCTAATGACTTTGAAATAGAAATACGAGTTGCTGCTTAATATTGTGGTTTACTGCCAAACAGAATGTCACCATTATTTCAAACACTTTGATGCAATTTTGTAACTCTTCCACCCGAGTGTTTGACACCATCAGGAGTGAGATCAGAAAAGACAAACTTGCGGAAGGATCATACACAAAGAACAGAAATTCAACCATGTCATGTTCTTTCAGCGGAACACTGAGAGCGACAAGCAGCATTTTATGTGTATAAAATGTTGGATAGCCGATATGTCCAATACGTTCTGGCGTTGTTGAAGGTCAATTTGTATGATGTGAAAGGGCAGAATGGCTCGAACAGTTATTCCAGATCCTTTGTGATCATTGTCTGGTTTCTGTTCAGTAACCATCATACCATTCCAATCTCCACGTCACAGCTGTATTTTTAGGCAAGGAGAATGGATACAATCTGTGAAATCAGAGACTGGTACAAAGCTGTGCTTTGTTCTTCACGAGAAGTCCATAAGTTATATGAGCAGGGTGACGCCATTTGGCCACCATGTCTGATCCACCATTTAATGGTCGTTGATATGTTTCCCAAACCCATTCTCCTTCTTTCTTATCATGACTCTTAATTTCCATTCCAATCCACAACTATCTGTTGGTGCACTGATCACGCTGAATGAATTGATGTTGAAAAGTTTCTGTCGCAGTCAGTTCCACTGATCAATCACGCTCTGACTTCCTTGTTAAGTATCATCTGCTGCTTTGTAAAGCTTACCAATCCTCTCGCCTCCACTGACTTTCACCACCTTTTCTGCTTCAGCTTTTGCTTTGCCCATGACTTTCATTGTCATGGTTGCATCATCCTCCCGTTATATATTTTCCTTCTGTGGAATGGATGTCTGTTGTGTGTCTTCAATTGTCGCAGCAACTCCTGCCATTGGCGCTATATTCTCTTCCGTGTTAGGCGCCCATTGCAATCAACGCAATTCAACTCCTCTCTCATGTATCACCATTACGTCTGATTCAGTTGTTTCTCCCAAACTGCAAGGTGAATTCTATCATCTTGTGGCAACTGACCCGCCGGGTCTCCTGCACCTTCAGTGCCCAATTCAAACCAGTTCCTTAGAGATCACCAAATCCAGAATTGTCAGTTCCCTTATGAGCTCGATCAAAAGATGCTCTGAAAATAACATCTTGTGCAAGTTCCACAAATTCGCTTTCCTGAGAACTGATAAAAACGTAATTTCCCCTATTCACCTCCATTTTGAAGACGGTCATAATTATTGGAAAAGTGAATGTTCTGAATTGCAAAAATTAAATTTGCAGCTTTAACATGGCAATGATGACTTTTGTGAAGACTCTAACATGTTTTTGTGACAGTCCAGAGCAACCATTTTTGACAACCATCAAAATCTACTAACATAGCACTTTTATCATCCAGTAATAACTCGTCAGAGGCTGGCAATTCCTCAATGAGCGACTCATCTCCAAACCTGTAACATCGACCTTTCGGAAGGACAATCGCATAAGATGCATGCAACCTCAGCACCTATATGTTGCACTGCAAGAATTTACCATCGTGAGTTTGAAGATATATTGCCATTTCTTTGTTGTTGCTATGTCGAAATCCCTGGAACTCACTTCCCGTCAGCATTGTGAGTGTCAATATACTTCATGGACTTCTGAAAAGCAACATATTGTCACAGTTTGCAGACCAATTATGAATGGACGATAAAAATGGCTGAGCCAGGATGTCGACAATGGTGAATGAATAAGAAAACGTGACTAACTAATGCACTTAAATCGCCACCCGAAGAGTTGAGAGAATCTGGTAACTGCTGGTACAAGTACAACAAATGTTTGATGTCCAAATAAGACAGGATCTGCAGCGTGTTATGAGGAAACACCCGTATTATTGATGTGCATGTCAGTTATCATATAGTCGCAGTAGTCCTTCGTTACCTTTCAATTTGATCATCAGTCCATAAAGAACTAAAGCAACTGACGACTTCCTCATGTCTTCTTCAGTCAGCAAATGTTTCCAAGACTAAATGAGCTATTGTAACATAATTTGTTAAAGTTAAGTTTCTATTTACAGTTTATTG
>NC_057731.1:58744135-58754053 GCF_004010195.1 Chiloscyllium plagiosum | reverse complement strand
CATCACTTGCTAACATTTGGCTGTCTTGTCTAGCTGAGCTTAATTGCTACACACTGATTTATGTATTGTATAACACTTGCCATCCATCACTGTATGGCTAACCCGCAGTCTAAACGTAGTCAGGCTATGTCAACTGAACAGCCAGACAGCAGATTGTGTGGAAAGCTCAATACAAAAATCACAGAATTATTTCGCTGCTGAACGTGGCCTTTTGGACCGTTGCATCTGTCTCGCTTTCCAAATGAGGAATATGACTTAATATCATTCTCATGCCTTCACACCTAGCCCTGCATATTGCTCCTGTTATCATGACTATCTGATCCAGTCTTGAACATCTTAGTTACAAATTCTGCCACCACACGTCCAGGCAGCACATTCCAAATATTTGCTGTCGCAAAGTTTAACCCAATTTGCATGTTTTCCTTTCTTTGTATTTTAGTCTGAAGTCATTCTCGTTGGTTCTCGAGCAACATATGAACAGAAAACGTCCCCCTACCGCCGGAGTGTCGACCCTCATAGTTTTGAAAACTTCAAAAACATCTCCTTTCAGCCATCTCTTCTGTAATAAGAACGGTAGCAGTTTCTTCACATTATCCGTATTAGAAATTCCTCCCCCTTCGAATCATTCCTGTAAAAAAAAAATCACTCTCTCTAACAAGTTATCATTCGTCCTGATATGTGGTACCCAGAACAGAAAAAATATATCCAGCTAAAGTTTCATTTATGACTCACAGGAGCTCAGCATAACTCTTCGAATCTATGCCACTAATAGCAAAGTCTAGAATTCTGTGGGCTTCACCAATGACTCTCTCTACCTGTCCTGCTGCCTTTCATAGCTTGTGCATATCTACATCCATGTCGCTCTGCTCAATCTATTTCTACAGTTGTCGTGCTTTATTTTATACTTCTCATGTTCTTTCTGCACTTTATCTGTTATCTATCCGACTACTTATCCAACTTGTCAGTGTCGTCACAGCTTAAGCAGTAAAATAATATAAAGCAGTATAGAAGTAGAGGCTTTGACGCAACCAGTCTATTTTGACAATCATCACATACCGAATGAGTCCTACCTGCCTCTGTTTGTCCAGGACCTCTCCATGGACTTATCGATTTTTCTACAAAACATTGTCACTCCATGGACTTATCGATTTTTCTACAAAACATTGTCACTTTACCCCCATCCAACACTTCCTCTTGAAACTGTGTTCTACATTATTCTGGGAAACTGAGATCGTTTTACCAATTCCTGTGTTACCGCAATACCAGTCCTTTCCTATCCATGGACTTATCGATTTTTCTACAAAACATTGTCACTTTACCCCCATCCAACACTTCCTCTTGAAACTGTGCCTTGGCCCGGAAGTTCTACATTATTCTGGGAAACTGAGATCGTTTTACCAATTCCTGTGTTACCGCAATAATTTATAAACACAAAACATTGACCTGATTGAGGTCCCTGTGCAGAATAGCAAAATTTAACCTGATGTTCCTAACTTACTGTGCAGAGATCCAATGAGCAATTGCAAAACATTAACCTGATTGAGGTCCCTGTGCAGAATAGTAAAGTTTAACCTGATGTTCCTAACTTACTGTGCAGAGATCCAATGAGCAATTGCAAAACACAGAATTACTGAATTACAGAAACGGGCCATGCAATTCTTTAAATGGACTTTCCGACGTGTCTCCATTTACCTGACTTTTCCTGGCAACCTTGCAATTTTAAAACTCAAATAATTGTCTCATGACCTTGGTAAAACCTACCAAATTCACAGTTCCCTGATTTTTATTCTAGATGTATCTGCTTACTTTTTGAAGGCTTTTTCTCTCCTCACATTTCCGTCTCTGTAATTTAGTTGAAAACTTACCTTTTATGCTTTTAACACGGTGAACAATTTCACACTGTCCACCTTGTACAGAACATTTCTGATTTCGAAAGCTTCTTTTAAAATTCCTTTTCGCCTTCTCTATTTTAACTTTACTGCTGAAATGTCCCCATTGCTAGAGTCACTTATATAAAGATGGTTTCTCCAAACTTCCTTGTGTTCACTTTTTTGGCACCTCTCCCGCTGAAATTAACTTCAACCCGGAATAATATATTTTCTGGTTGCTGACTGTCTTTGTGCTGCACAGTTAATTTCAATTAAACAGTGGAAAGAATTGAGCCAAAGTTTCCAGTCCATGTTCCAATCTGAATTCCTAATCATTTCCTCCATCACACTCTCTTGTGACATTTTGAGATTCAGCTAGGCTGCCAGAATTTGGTGCTGAATTTGATTCCGATGACAGCTTCTGATCTCCTTTCTATGTCAACACGAAGACCACCTGGATCCACCTCTGTTATTGGGCGGCACGGTGGCTCAGTAATTAATACAGCTGCCTCACCGCATCAGGGATCCAGGTTCGATTCCCGCCTCGGGCGACTGCCTGTGTGAAGTTTGCACAATCTTCGCGTGTCTTGCTTGGGGCTTCATCCACGTGCTCCAGTTTCCTCCCGCAGTCAAAAGAAATGCAGATCAGGTGAATTGGTCATTGTAAATTGCCCACAGGGTTAGGTGGATTAGTAATTGGGAAATGCAACTGGGCGGGTTACTCTTCAGAACGTCGGTGTGACCTTACTCGGCCGAAGGGCCTGTTTCCACAGTGTAGGTGATCTAATCCAATCTAATCTCATTGCAGCCTGTCTATCTCTCTCAGTGCATCTGCTGCTGCAACACACATTCATTTGTTTCTTACCTCTAGGCTCGACAGCTGAAATTCCGTGCTCAATGATCGTCCATATTGTTCTCTCCAAACTTGATGTAATCTAAAATTTGCAGTTATTACATTCCTACAATTCTCAATCCTCGATAACTATGCTGCGGACCGATTACACTAACTCCAATTCAAGCAACATCGAGATTTTAGAACGCTCAGCCTTGTTATCAAATTACTCTCATGGATCCTCCGAACTTTATCACTGTAATATTAATTTCTGATAAATGTGGTATTTTCCCATGCTGGCCTTATGCACATCCCGTGCTTTCATTGTTGCATAATTGGTGACTGCACCTTAAGTTGCCTCAGCCCCAAGATCTGGAATTCTCCCTCTCATTCTCACTTTCATCCTTCACACATAGTTCTTTTCCAATGTGTTTGTTCAACGACCCTGCTGTGACCGCATGTAGGCTCCATGAAAGAACTCGTTATACCTTCTCCCTCTGAAATGTGTGAGAATTTTGATTCAGATCACAGGTGCAATGCAATTAGATTGTTGCTAACTTCAACCGTGGCCTCCTGCTTCATTTTCCCACACACTCTCTGTTGCTTATTTTTCTAGTCTGTTCTTGAGCCGGGTTAGTTAACACCTTGAAGACGAAAGTTGTGCTGGCACGCTACAGGACTGTGCCCTCACCACAAAGCTGGTTGCAGACAAAAACAAAACACTGCAAATGCTGGAGGCTGAAAGAGACAGGCAGGAGGCTGGAACAACGCAGCAAGCCCGCCAGCATTAGGAGGTGGAAAACTGGACGTGTTTGGTGTAGAACTTCTTTGGTGTAGAGCAAGTGCCATATAGAGGGGTGTGGCTTGGGCAGGGTGGTGAATTGCAGATAGTTGAAGACAGGTTGAGGTTACGATCTGATCTGTCATTTAGAGGAATGAATCCATTGGTGGTAAGGAGCAGTGGAATGAAAGCAGAGTCGGAGAGTGGAAAGCGATTATGTGAAATTGGAGTCCTCCGAGCTGCAGGCTACAAGGGCGAAGATGAGGTGTTGTTCCACTAATTTGCACTGTCGTTCGTTTTTGGGAATAGCAGAGAAAAATTGTTGTCATGTCAGAAGGGAATGGTGGGGGAACAGAATTGGACGATGACTGGGACGTCGATTGGCTCCTGTGGAGCTGGCAGCAATGCTCGTTGAACTGTTAGCAATGCTTAAATATGGTCCTTCCATATAGAGAGGGACTCACTAGAGCACTTGATGCAATAACTAGTTTGAAATAGAGCCAGATGAATGATTGCCTCACTTGTAAGAACCCTTTACGGCGCTGAATTGAGGTGAGGGTGTATACATAGCTGGTTTCACATCTTTTCCATTTGCAGGGATAGGTACATGGGTGTTCGGGAAATTCAATGGGGAGACCTGCGCAAAGCAAGGAGTGTCGAATCAAATGGTCCTTGTGGAATGAAATGAGTGGTGGGGGAGTGCAGGATGATCTTGTTGGTGGGTTTAAGTTAGAGTTGGTGAATGTGTGTAATGATGATGCATTGGTTGCAGGGACTTTTGGAGTGCTAGTTGAGGACTGGGGTCTCTATCTTTGCTGTGTTGAGAAAGGAGAGCCTCAGAGCGGTGGAACGGGGAATGGAGGTGGTGCAGCAGAGGGCTATCTCGATGACGTGGCGAAGGAAAAACACGTCGCTCAAAATAGGTGAACGTCTAGCAGGCGCAGCAGAGGCGGACGAATTGGGAGAATCGGATGGAGCTCTTGAGGAAAATAGGGTGCGAGGAGGTGTAATCCAGGTAGTTTTGTGAGTATGCACGTATGTAGTAAACGTCCATCTGGAGACTGTGGCCGGAGATGGAAACGATAAGATCAACAAAGCGGACGGATGTGTCTGAGATGGACCATGTGAATTTGAATGTGGGATGAAAGTTGACAGTGGAATCAAAGAACTGCTCCAATTCAGCCTCAGTACGGGATGCGGCACCGATGCATTCACCGACTGCTCCATCTCACTCTCCACTCCAGTAATGTGTGTCTTTGCCACCATGAGCACCGTGTCTCACTTCAGTTATATACAATGCAAGATCAGCTCTCTCTTAATTGACGCAATTCTGACCAATAGGAAAAGACATATTGAAAGTCCATAAAGCAAAGGCTGGTGCTTCAATTAATCAGAATTATTGGATGGCGAGGCTGAGGCCTGTTGATGGTTTGAACTAGTGAGGGAGACGTTTCACTCTGTCCTCATTCAGAACAAAACAGATTGGAAAACAACTCGTCCCATAGACTATATCTGTGAGGTGTGAGGTGGAGCGAGTCAAACATAAACAGTGCGACAGATTTCCAAGAACCTACAAGGGGATTGTGAGAGGATTATCCAGGTACTGATGCTATGAATTGGTACGACTTTCTCTGTGTCGTAGCTCTCGCTGAGTCAAAATTGGTCTCCGCGTTCGATCACCCGCATCGCAGCAGGAACTGAGTACTTGGCTCGTTGAGCCTGCTCTGTCACTGATATAATGAGGAATAATCAGTCTTCTTCTTTCCCTTTTCTCACTTTCTCCCCACCCAATTGGTTCCCGTCCAGCTGCAAAATTTCCATTGATACAACAAATTAAACAAAAAGTTGTCCAGCTCTGTTGTATCCAAAAAAAAAAGCATGATACTTATATTACTTCCAGTTATCATCCTTTCTTTCTACTCTCCATAATCACTGATGGCAGTGAAAACAACCGTACCATCAAACCGTACTCACTCGGCAATAACCAGCTCACGGATGCTGTGTGTTCCACCAGGGCCACACAGCTATGAACCTCATTACTCCATTCGACTAACATGGGCACAGCGCGGAAGTCGGGTGACATCATGAGATAACCGTTTTGTTAGCAAGGCAGCATTTGTCTGGTTAATTCAGACCTCGGAGCTCTTGCTAAAAATTCAGTCTGTAGCAATCAAAGGAAACCTCTCCATTGGAGATTGCACGATCTGATGTTGGGGATGATGCGTCAATGTGTGGTAAGGGTAACTGAAGCTATGTAAAATGTGTAAGACCGAATCAGAAACGTTTACAACATTTCAGGAATGGAAAAGATGGGATGGGGTTTGTGGTGGTTTTGAGCTGGATCAAGTTAATGAATGTATGAAAATGCACATTGTGGCTTTATATGATATCACATAGCGCTAGGATTCGGATGGGAATAGAAAGGGGCAGGGACAGATTTTTGGGCGACACCAAGTTCCAGCCGTTTGGAGAGGAAAACGAGGTCATAGATGAGTTCAAGATTGGTGTGCAAAAGAAGGATTTCAAGTCAGAGGGCCCATCACTTGAAAATCATGAACGACTAAGAACTTCAGTGAACAGCCATCTCCTCAAGGCCATGAGAATCATTAACCCTGTATTGATTGAAATCTGCGAGTTCCTGACCCTGAACAGGATGTCATCTTCCAGCCTTAAAAGACTTTGGTTAGGCCACGCTTAGAATATGGCATTCAGTTCTGGTCACCACAGTACAGGTAGGATATGGAGGGCTTGGAGTCTACCTGGATTGAAGTGTTTGAATTAGTTGTTGTCCCTGAGCAGCGGAGGCTATGCAGAGACATGACGGAAGTATATAAAGTTATGAGATGCCAAAATAGGATTGGCAGTCACAATCATTTTCTCAGAGTTGAAATATCTCTAAATTGGTGGACATACATTTAAAGTAGGAGTTAAATGGAGATGTGAGGTCCAAGTTCGTTTTTACACAGAGGGTGGTAGGAGTGTGGAATGCATTGCCAAGGTTGGTGGCAGAGACAGATACAGAAATGACGCTTAAGAAACATTAAATAAGCAAAGATTATGCCTGAAATGGGAAAAAAATGAAACAAGGGCAAGCAAAAGTCACTAGATAAATTTAGCGTCAGGTTTGGCAAAACCTTTTGGGTTGAAGAGTCCGTTCCTCACCTGTATTATTCTATGTTCGATAACTACAGTCCTCCTCGCTGTCAATGATGATATCCTTTCATTTTCGAAATCCAAAGATATTCAGGCTGCAAAAAAACTGTGCGACTCTGTCAGATGTTGAAGTTATGTCTGCTTTCTAGTCTTCAGACAGAAAACCTTATTGCTTTAATGTCCTGTGAAATCGGTTGAAAATAGACAAGGGAGAGCGAGAGAGAAACCAACACAAACAGGGCAAAAAGTATGGAATTTCATTCATTAAGCGTGGTCTCGCCATTCAATGAAATCAGGGCTTAGCTGGTAAGACACGACTTCCCTTTCCTCTCCTATCCCCTAACCTTTGACTACCCTACTGATTCAAAATATGTTGACTTCAGCGTTGTATATACTGAAGAGCCAGTCTCTACCGTTCTCTGCGGTTAATAATCTCACGGAATCAATAGCCCCAAAGAAGAAGTTGTTCCGAATTTCAATCTTAGAGAGGTGAACACTGAGTTTGGTCCTCGCCTCTGAAACAGTGAAAAACAATTAGCATGAATCTATCCAGTCAAGCCCCCAAGAACGTTTTATCATTTAATATGTTTTCCTTACATCCAATGAGGATATTTTTCCATATTCTGCAACATTACCGTGAACCTTCTCTGAACCATCTTGCCCAAAATCGGGGACTAAAGCTGTCCTGAGTTTTCGAGGTGCGATCTGACTGGTATTTGCACAGTTTTAGCAAGACTTCCTTATGTTTACGCTCTATCCCTTGAAGCGATGAATATTAGAACATTTGACTTTCTTGTGAACTGCTGAACGTGAATTCTTTCATTTTGTCTTTCAGACACGACTATCCACAATTCGCTCTGTGATTTGGATATCTGTATTTTTCTCCACAGTTACATGATATTCATCATTCCGCGAAAATGCATAAACCTCCGTCTTTCTCACGATATTTTTTCAGCTGCAGAGTCTTTGTCGACTTGTTTAAGATACCTCTTTAACAGTAAGCTCCTATTAGCATCCTCATGACTAGGCTCCCCATCAGTATTTCCTATCGCCAAACTCAGCAACATTACATACACTGGTAATTAAGGATATTCGTATGTATTGTAAATAGAATCAGACAGATGTCCTCGACGAAAGCCAACTCTTCATTCCAACTCAAGCCTGCCAATCAGATATTCTAAATTAATCTAATTCCATTTGCCACCATTTGAATCGTAACAATTTAAACCTTTCCTGTTCATGCATCCATTCAGAAGCTGTGTAAACGTTGTTCTTGTACCAGCCTCCACGACTACATCTTGCTGCTCATTCGATAAATGCATCAGTCTGCATGAAAATGTTGCCTCTTTGGTTCCGCTTAAATTTTTCCTCTCTAACTTTAAACCTATGACTTCTACCAATCCTAACAACATTGCTGTAAACCTTTTCTGCACCCTTGAACGTTTCACAACATCTTTCCTATAGCTCAGGAATGAGAATTGAATGCAATATTCGAAAGGTGGTCGAACTAATCTTCTATTTCATAGCTGTCTGATGTCCCAACTCCGAGACACAGTGCACTGACCAATAAAAGCAAGTGTCCCAAATGTCTACGAAACGACTCTCTCTACATACGATTCTACAGTTCAGGAAAAATAAACATGTAAACGAAGACTTTTTTGCTTCGTATCCTTCCCCAGGCTTATTTCATTACGCGTATAAATTCTGCCGTGAGATACTTTATCAAAATGCAACACCTCAAACTAAATGAAAATCCATCTGACACTAATCAGCCGTCCTGATCAAGGTGCAATGTTTTCTTTTGAGATAACACTGTCCACCACACTGCCAATTTTACTATAATCTAGAATTGAACTGACTAGACAATCAAGCATTTGAATTATTAATATAAATGACAGAAGCAGTGAACCCAATGATGATCACTGCATTGTATTGCTGTTCCCTGGACTACAGTCTGAAAAGCAACACTCCCCTTTCACACGCTGTTTTCTATGTCAAGCCAATTCTGTAAATGGTGGCGAACGCTCCATGGATTCCATGTGATCTAACCTTTCTTCAGTTTACTATGCGGAAACCTATTGAACGCCTCGCTGACATCCATGTATTTCACGTCAACAGCTCTGTTCAAGCACCAAGATTCGATTAGATTACTTACAGAGTGGAAACAGGCCCTTCGACACAACAAGTCCACACCAACCTGTCGAAGCGCAACCTACCCAGACCCATTCCCCGACATTTACGCCTTCGCCAAACATTATGAGCAATTTACCATGGCCAATTCACCTAACCTGCACATTTTTGGACTGTGGGAAGAAACCGGAGCGCCTGGACGAAACCCACGCAGACACGGGGAGAATGTGCAAATTCCACACAGTCAGTGGCCTGAGACATAGAATTGAACCCGGGTCTCTGGCGCTGGGAGGCAGCAGTGCTAACCACTGTGCCACCGTGCCGCCCACTTTTCGTCAGATCTTCACAAAAAATCTCATTAGTGAGATAAGATTTACGATGTTGACTATCAGTAATGAGTTCTTTCCTTTCCAAAAATATGAATATCCAGTTCCTCAGAATCCCCAACAATGTATCCACCATCTATGTCACATTCACTGGTCAAGAGGTATCTGAATTTTCCTTATGAAAAAAAGGCACACTTTCGTCTTCCAAAACCTCACTCGTGACTATCAATGACATAACTGTCTCCCCAAGGGGCCCAGCATTCACTTCCCTTGTTTTACACAATGTTCTCGGAAACACCTGGTCAGGGTCTGAGTATTTATTCGATTTTGAAGGCATCCCGCGCCTCCTCCTCTCTAATGTGAACACCTCTAAGTTTGCACTATTTATTTCTCCAAGTTCTCTTGCTTCCATAGCATTCGGTACAATAAGTACTGACACAAAATATGAATTTACAATCTCATCAATCGCACGTATTTCGATACTTAGAGAGCCTTTTTTAATTTTTAGGGGCCCTATTCTGTCAAGTTACATTTTTGCACATAATGCAATTCTATAATCCAGTGAAATTATTTTGAATGTTATTTTCCTAAGATATCTCATGTCCCATTTTTTCCAGCTTACTGTCCCTATTATCATTGAGCGATTCAATCAATCCCGCTGGCCACAGCAAAAACAGGCCTCCTTCATTTTCTTGACCAAGACCTCAATTTCAGTAGTCATCCAGTACAGTGAGTGGTGATAAGAGGGGAGGAGAAAGGGGAGAGTGGCGTGGAGAAGAGGGCTGGAGACCCCTCCTAAATACAGACCAAGTGAGTTACATTTTCCCT
>NC_057731.1:58741255-58744098 GCF_004010195.1 Chiloscyllium plagiosum | reverse complement strand
ACACATTATTTCCCAGGAACGTTTTAAATATTTCCCACACTCTGGGATTTTGAAAATTCTCTCATCCACGTAACCACGCTGATGTTTCAATAGGATGAGTGGCATAATAAATTCTCCCACACTCCAGGCAGGGGAACAACACTGGCTTCTCAGTTGGGAATGCATATGAATTCCTACAATCCGCACAATTCCACGCTTTCGCGTGGCTGTCAATGCAAAGATGTTCTGATAGAACAACTGACTGATTGAAGCCTCTTGCACACACACAGCATGTATGTGTTTTCTCCCCAGAGGGAGTGGTGCCCTTTCCTGCCAGGATCACAAACTGAGTGCCCAGCTTACAGCAGATTGGGCGATTCATTAATATAATGCAATGTTTCTTGAATGAAATTGCTCTCTGCACCTCCAAGACACAAGTCAACAGTGCGATGATTAATACCACAATTTTCTGGATGAGGGCAGCTAGAGTAATACTCAAGAATCTTGACAAAATCCAGGTCAAAGCAGCCCACCTAGTTTGCATGCATCCATACGCATCCACTCCCTCCATCAGTAGCAGCAGTGTGTACCATCTACAAGATGTTCTGACGAAATTCATCAAAAGTCTCCAGAGAGCGCCAGGCAAACGCACAACCACGACCATCTAGAAGGACGAGGGAAGCAGATACAGGCGTACACCATCACATTCAATTTCCTTTCCAAGCCACTCACCATCTTTACTTGTACATATGCTGCCATTCCTTCACTACCGCTGCGTCAAAATCCCGGAATCACCTTCACAATGGATTGAAACACGCTTACAATCCGTTTTTTTACCCTGCAACATAGCGACAGTGGTAAGGGAAGTAATTCCCAGAGTAGCGCGAGTGTAAGTTTTGCCAGTACCAGCACAATTTGAAACGAGGTGAAGTGAGCAATTGCCATTCCAGAAACATTGCATATTATTAACTATCAGCGCGAGGAGAAGTGAGTTCAGTCGCAGTGCAACTTACCTTGGTTCAGCTGAATATCTGGCTGAACTGACTGGAGGCATGGAGTGGAGCGAATCTTTTGTTGGCTTTGGACTTGGCGTGGGCGGTCAGACCATCTGGTCTCTGTGCTTGGGCAATGCGGTTGTAATAATATCAATCTGGAACTATTTACTGGTCTGCAATGTCGATCATTCAACATTGATATGACGATTGTACCTTACTTCTAACCTATTTAAAACTTATCTTCATCTTTTGTATCTGAGATGCGCACCTGTAAATTTACCACTTCCAAATTGAGATGCAGTACTCTTTTGAAACGTCTGATGAAAGCCAATGACACCGCTCTCCCCCAGGCAATGCATTTTAATCTTAACATCTTTCTAAATAAAGAAGTTCTTTCACGTCTTACTCATAATTCTCTTGCTGGCAATCTTGTAACTGAAATTCAAATATCCACTTGTCCTGGATTGGCATCAGTGTTGTTACACAGGGAACAGGACATTCAGCTACTCTCTGTGTGGGAAGAGATTTGCTCAGTCGCCCATGAATGATATATCAGTGCATTCTCATTGCGAATAAACCTTTTAAACGTCATAATAAAGGAAAGTCATTCAAAAGGTCCAGAGACCTGATATGCCATCAAAGTTTTCACATGATCATAAAACTTTTAAATGTACAGACTGTAGGACATTCTATAAACATTCAAGGGATCTGATGTCTCATCAATGTGGTCAGACTGACAAGAGGATGTTCAGGTTTTCTTTGTGTTCGACTCAGTACACGCGATCAATCCAACTTGCAGTTCACCAGCGAGTTCAGACAAGGGAGAAGACAGTCATATCGTCTTTGCAAGTTAAGATACTCATTCAAACAATGATCCTGCTGAAACGTTACCACGTACACACTGACAACACATTATTCAACTGCTCCAAATACAAAAAGCGATCCGTCTTCCAAACCAATGGCCAGGTTTCTTGGGGTAGAGACGGTTCACCTGCTCTGAATGTGGTAAAAGATTCGTACAATTTCCCAACCGATCTGCAACGACTTCACGCTGGAAAATGGCCTTTCATCTATTCTGAGGCCTCCCACCATCCGGAACATCAGCGATTTCACATTGGCCAGAGAGCATTCACCTGCTCCGAGTATGAGACAAGATTTATTGAATCATGCATCAATAATGTCTGACTGGAGAGAAATCAATTGCCTGTTTGAAATATGTGATAGCACTTACATAGCCAAACTAATGACCATTCTTTTACTTTCTCCACTTCAGTATTGAACTTGAAAGGGGTTTCCAAGCCAGGTCGGTAAGATGGTAAGCCGTTGTGAGGATCAAATTCTTGGATGATCCACTGTAATATTAATATGTGGTGGAGTCACGAAGAAAGGTGTGGAATCTGTCTTGATGACAGTTTTCTGTTTGATATGAGCTCTGTATTCCCAAATTGAGGACATGCTCATTCAGGAAATTCAGAAACAATGACCGTGCATTACTATTCTAAATTCGATAATGAAGCCTGTTTGTTTTTCTTCATTTCTATGGAATCCTGTGGATTTATTCTCTTAACAGATGCTCAAGATCTGAACTTTCCGTCTACTTTTAAAAAAAACTGGAAATCAGAGTGAAGTACACAAAAGAGTTTTCCTGAATAAAACTACAATGTTTGAATCTGTTCAAATTTCTGACACGGCCATCATGGAAAGGTAAAACCGTAAATTTGTTTCCAAAGAAATTTCCACTGCCCCTAATTACAAATTCTTCAGTGCATCTTATCAGTCTCAGTGGATGCTTAGCATTAAATGATAAGATTCTATCCAACACCGCTCCCCTATCAATGTTGAATTCTTTTTGTGACTGAGTTCCACTTT
>NC_057731.1:58739381-58741187 GCF_004010195.1 Chiloscyllium plagiosum | reverse complement strand
CTCTTTCAAGTTTCACAATATCTTCCCGTTAGAAAGGAGACTAGAATTGCACGTAATGTGCCAACAGTGGCCTAACCAATGTCGTGTACAGCCGCAACATGACCTCCCAACTCCTGTACTCTATACACTGACCAATAAAGAAAAACATACCAAACGCCTTCTGATATGTCCTATCTACCTTCGACTCAACTTTCAAGTAGCTATGAACCTGCACTCCAAGTTTTCTTTGTTCAGTAACATTCCCGAGCACCTTCCCATTAAGTGTATAAGTCCTGCTAAGGTTTGCTTTCCTAAAATGCAGCGCCTCGCATTTATCTGAATTAAACTTCATCTGCGACTCCTCAGCCCATTGGCCCATCTGGTCCAGATACTGTTGTAATCTAAGATCCCTCTTCGCTTTCCACTACACCTCCAATTTTCTTGTCATCTGCAACGTTACAAACTGTACCTCTTTTGCTCCCATCCAAATCATTTATGTAAATGACCAAAAGGAGAGGACCCAGCAGCGATCTTTGTTGCACTCCACTAGTCACAGGCCTCCAGTCTGAAAAACATCCCTCCACCACCACTCTCTGTCTTCTACCCTTAAGCCAGTTCTGTATCTAAATGCCTAGTTCTCCCCGTATTCCATAAGATCTAATCATGCTCATGAGTCTCCCGTGGGGAACCTTGTCGAACACATTACTGAAGTCCATATAGATCACATCCACTGCTCGGCCCTCATCAATCTTCTTTGTTACTTCTTCAAAAAACTCAATCAAGTTTGTGAGACATGATTTCCCATGCACAAAGCTACGTTGACTATCCCTAATGAATCCTTGCCTTTCCAAATACATGCACGTCCTGTTCCTC
This sequence comes from Chiloscyllium plagiosum, assembly GCF_004010195.1. NCBI lineage: Eukaryota > Metazoa > Chordata > Chondrichthyes > Orectolobiformes > Hemiscylliidae > Chiloscyllium > Chiloscyllium plagiosum. The sequence goes on along the minus strand of NC_057731.1, from coordinate 58,740,335 downwards.
AGGATTCCTTCCAACAACCTTCCCACCACTGAGGTCAGGCTCACCGGTATATAGTTCCCTGTTTTGTCTTTACCGCAATTCTTAACATTGATGTTATTTTGGACTCTTTCGACTCTGTAGAATTTCTCTCGTTGGTCAAAGAAAGTTGGTCAAAGAAAGTTGGTAAAGGACACCCATGCTCTTAACAGTGGCACCAGATGGACATGATAATGACTGGAGGCTCCCACCTAAGGAACGTCATCACGATGCACTCTTTTCGGAGTGACAACTGCGACACAGATCACTCTCTAGTTTGTCGCAAGGTCAGAAGTTGGCCAACCAAAATGCACTACACCAAGAATCCAAGAAAATAAAAATAAGTGCATCGATACCAGTAAGATTCAACACCCAGAAAATACGAAGGTGTACATCACGTCAATGGAAGATCCATTCCTTGCAGATCGACCCGAAAGGAGATTCTCAGCAGAGATGGCAGTGTCTCAGCGACATTATCCACAACACATGTTGGAGTTGGCCTTTGAGATTTCATACCTTGGCTTCACCATCACAGACAGTCTCTCCCTAGACTGAACAGACGGATCGTAACTGCAGCTTCAACATTTGGCAGTCTAACAAAGAGAGCCTGGGAGAACAGAAAGGTGATGACGCATACCAAGATTGCATTCAACTGGTCCTGCGTCATCGGCACACTGTTTTATGGCAGCGATAACTGGAGCCTGTACTCCAGACAAGAGTGGCGTCTCATAGCCTTCCATCGTTGCAGCCTGAGACGCATCCTCGATTTACTAAGTCACCAACACTGAGTTCCTGGCCCGCGCCCAGAAACAGCAATTTTACCCTGCTCCAACAACACCATCTCCGATAGCAGGGCCACTTAATCTGCATGTCAGAGAGGAGGCTGCCCAAAAACCTGCTGTAAGGGGAACTGGCCTCCAGCAAAAGAGTACAAGGGCG
>NC_057731.1:58719091-58731009 GCF_004010195.1 Chiloscyllium plagiosum | reverse complement strand
GTGGGGGGGGGGGGGGGGGGGTGGGGGGGGTGAGAGGTAGACTCCACCATTGTTCTCATTTCTTTTAACATATTGAAGTGAAGCATGCCTATTTTGGGCATTTTGGATTTAGTTACTGGGCCGGGGGGGGGGGGGGAATACTTAGCTTTGTAACACATTAGACGTCTACAGCTGCAGTAACTGGGGCTCAGAGTCAGCGAGCTGCAGACACTGCAATAACACAGGAAGGAGGAAAGTGCCTGATCATTGGGCTCCATTCGTATTCCCTAACCAAAATAGACAACACAGCACAAGAACCTATTTCATCTTAACTGATATAGCAAACCTTTCTGCGAAAATAACAATCTCAGTATGGTTTAAATGCTTACTATTGGCCAAACATTGATGTGATCATAGATTAAAAGAACGACGATGTAATTGAATGATGATTAGAAGGTTGACGATTTCATAATTCTTCATTAAACAAAAATTCCTTTCAGATATCTAAAACATAAAAGTACTATATAAACATAATCTTTGCTTCAGGAATATAAAACTGCTTGAACACTCTGCTTCATCGACAGTTTTGACTGTTTTGTTATTAAATATGTCATACAGAAATTCCCCTCCACAAATGACTTATTTTCCAGGAACATCTCAACTTCCTTAGGCAGATCTGCATTTTGTCACTATATATGGATACAGCATAATCCACAGGACGTCTATTTCAAGCTCTGTCTTCCACACAACTGGCAAGGAATTTTTCCATTCAATGCAGCCTGTAGTCGTTGATATTCATCCATCACAGGCTGCAATGTTCACTGACCCAACAACACATAATATTCAGTAGGATCGCGTATTATGTAATATTTGCCTATCCTGACCATATGTTAGAGACAGTAGATGTTTACTGCAGCTGATGGGCTGCAATTCATTTATCCTAGATGCTATCAAACTTCAAATTTTATTTAATTTGCACTTTCCATTTAAGAAGTCCATCATATTTTGCTGGTTTATTCATCCACTTTATATTGCAGCGCTCAGCTGTTTGGCTTGACTCCAAGATGCATGATAAACTCGCCGAGTTTACTACAATTGCAACATTTAAAAGGTATCTCGATGGGTATTTATCGGTCACTCATGGATCAATGTTTCAAGGTGTGTCATGCATTAAGAGAAGGAGCAGGAGGTGTGGCAGGGACTCGAGGATAAATGATTATCCCTGAGAGTGGTGACTATCTGGAACTGATTGTGTAAAATTTAGTTGAGGCAGAAACTGTGAAGGTATCTCGGAGTGAGTGCTTGATACACTGTCGTATAAAGCCAAGTGCTGGAATTGAGATTAGAATAGATGGATACTTAATTGTAAGCACAGATACGATAAGCTGAAGGGCCTGTATTCTGTTCTGTAAGAACATGGCGTGATGACAAATCTTTGTCACTCAGTGTGACGAGGATGCTCGGACCTTCCTGCTGGTTGGTTGTCTTTCTGTGTTACCTCAGTGTCAGTGTTCGCCTCACTGGCAGACTGTGCTGAAAATCAAAGTCCTGCTTTTCCCTGAGTCATCAAAGTTAAATCTTGTAAAACGTACACAGAAAGTCCTAAATTAGCTGACACACGTTAACAGCAATCACAAAGCAGGTTACAAATGAGAATGACTATTTAGTTATTCCAAATACTGAGACTGTAGTTACAAGTAAATAGTTAAAAACCACATTCAACAAGGTTCCCCATGGGAGACTGGAATACAGAGAGAACTAGCCATTTGGTTACAGAACTGGCTTGAAGGTAGAAGACACAGGGTGGAGGTGGAGGGCTACTTTTCAGACTGGAGACCTGTGATCAGTGGACTGCCACAAGGATTGGTGCTGGGTCCTCTACTTTTCATCATTTATATAAATGATTTAGATGTGAGCATAAGAGGTATAGTTAGTAAGTTTCGCTGATGACACCAAAAATGGAGGTGTAGTGGACAGCGAAGAAGGTTACCTCAGATTACAACAGGATCTTGATCAGATGGGCCAATGGGCCGAGGAGTGGCAGATGGAGTTTAATTCAGATAAATGCGAGGTGCTGCATTTTGGGAAAGCAAATCAGGGCAGGACTTATTCACTTAATGGTAAAGTCCTGGGGAGTGTTGCTGAACAAAGACACTTTGGAGTGCAGGTTCATAGCTCCTTGAAAGTAGACTCGCAGGCAGATAGGATAGTGAAGGTGTTGTTTGGTATGCTTTCCTTGAAAGGGTTCAGAAAAGATTTACAAGGACGTTGCCAGGATTAGAGGATTTGAACTATAGGGAGAGGTTGAATAAGCTGGGACCGTTTTCCCTGGAGTGCTGGAGGCTGAGGGGTGACCTTATAGAGGTTAATAAAATCACGAGGGGCATGGAAAGCATAAATAGACAAAATCTTTTCCCTGGGGTGGGCAAGTCCAGAACTAGAGGGCATAGATTTACGGTGAGAGGGGAAAGATTTAAAAAGGACCTGAGGGGTAACTTTTTCACAGAGGGTGGTGTGTGTATGGAATGAGCTGCCAGAGGAAGTGGTGGAGGCTGCTATAATTGCAACATTTAAAAGGCCTCTTGACGGGTAAATAAATAGGAAGGCTATGGGCCAAGATTTGGTTAGGATATCTGGTTGGCATGGAAGAGTTGGACTGAAGGGTGTGTTTCTGTGCTGTACATCTATATGACTATCACACTCCAGCTGAGCCATTACACTTTGCACTAAGTAATCCAATTTAATCAAGAGGCAAAATAGCCACTACTTCCAATTTGTTGCCTCTCACATAGCAAAGGTACAAAAACCCTAATACTCTGTCCCATCGATGTGGGTAACGAAGAAGTTAGGAGGAAAAAAAATTAAAAATAATTAGTAATTTTTGGGTTGCAAGTTTCCTTGGTCTTGGTCTGTTGTGGTGGGTGATATCACTTCCGGTTCTTTTTCTGAGAGTTTGGTAAATGGAGTCCAAATCAATATGTTTGTTAATGGAGTTCTGGTTTGAATGCCAGGCCTCTCGCAATTCCACTGCATGTCTTTGTTTAGCATGTCCCAGGAAGGATGTATTGTCCCTGTCAAACTGGTGTCCCTCTTCATCTGTGTGTATGGATACCAGTGATCGTTGATCATGTCTTTTGGTGCTCATGTATTCTGGTGACAAGTTTCCTGCCCGTCTGTCCAATGTAATGTTTGTTGCAGTCCTTGCAGGGTATTTTGTATATGACACCATCACAGACTCACTGATGATGTTACCTAGCATCGTGGCAAATGTCCGAGAACAAATCTACCAGGTTAGCGAGCAAACCTGATCCACAACCAGAGCTACAAATCTTCTCTAAAATTGCAAATTAGTAATTTTTGTTTACCATACTCGCCAAAACGAAGAGACTCCCAGTGTCGCCATTCTACGAGGACACCCACTATTCGTACTCCAGCATAGATCAGAAGCATTCCCAGAGTAGCATCCAACAGGAAATTAATCAAATACCTGAATAATGAACAGAAAAATGTCAGTCACCAAACACAAACCTAAGTACCAAAACAGTGGCAACAGTGCATACCGCCTCGAAGATGATTTGCAAAAATTCAAAAAGGCTCCTTCAAACTTTTCAAACCTCTACCACCAAGAGAAACAACTGGAGCAATGCGAAATGAAAACAGAATTGTAGTGAATTGTATACAAAGAGGCAGACAACTGAAAAATGAGTCACCAAGCCTAATCTCACTTCCCAGTAAAATGGGACATATTTCATTCAGATCGAACAGCTCATGATTGGGCATCTATGAAATGGCATGAGCCATCAACAACAGCAGAAAAGTACTTTACTCTCTTGACCTATCATATCCTCATACGCCAATCAGCCACTACTATCAAGCCAGGAATCTACCCTTCTTCAATAGAGGGCATGCCAAGAACAGCACCAGGCAGACCTTCAAAATGAGGCATCAACCTGGTGAGGCTAGCAAATGGGGCTGCTTGCTTGTCAAACAGCACAAGCAAATTATGAAGAGAGCTGAGCTACCTTTTCCTGTCCAGGAGCAGCGGCAGACAGAGCGGAGGGGACACTAGAGACAAGGAGGTTGCTGGGAAGGTAAGGACTTATAGTATATATTTGGGCAGCGGCGAAACCCGAGATACTACATGTGTCGTGTCTCCCTCCTGCTCCATCCCCCATCCTCTAACCAGAAGAATATTTAAGTGCATTTTTTGGATTCAGTTCGTAGATATAAAGCTAAGGCTTACAATGGCAGGGGACATCAGACCCGTGGCATATGCCTCTTGTTTGAAGTGGGAGCTCAGAGACGTGGTTGACGACGCTGACTCTTACACTTGCAAGAAGTGAGTCCAGTTGCAGCTCTTGTTTGACCTCATGAAGGCTCTGGAGCTGCGGAGGAACTCTCTGTGGAACATCCATGATGCTGAGGTGGTCACGGATAGCACGTTCAGTGAATTGGTCACACCGCAGATTAGAATTGCTGAGGGAAACAGTGAATGGGTGAACGAAAGGCAGAGAAAGAGTAAGAAGGCAGTGCAGGTGTCCCCTGTGGTCACCTCCCTCCAAAACAGGTATACTGTTTTGGGTACTGCTGGGGAGATAGCTCACCAGGGAGGGCAGCAATTGCCAGGATCATGGCACCGTAGTGGGCACTGCAGAAGGGCAGGAAAAAGACTCACCGGGCCATAGTCATAGGGGATTCTATTGTAAGGGGAGTAGACAGGCAGATCGGTGGGAGAAAACTAGACTCCCGGATGGTATGTTGCCTTCCAGGTGCTCAGGTCAGGGATGTCACCAATCGGCTGCAGAGCATTCAGAAAGAGAAGGGTGAACAGCCAGTTGTCGTGGTGCCTATAGGCAACAATGATGTAAGTAAAAAATGAGGTGAGGTCCTGAAAGCAGAATTCAAGAAGCTAGGTGAAAAGTTAAAGAGGAGGACCTCAAAGGTCGTGATCTCGGGATTGCTACCAGTGCCTCAAGCTAGCCAGGGTAGAAATGAAAGAATAGGCTGGATGAACACGTGGCTTGCAGGCTAGTGTAGGAGAGAGGGATTCAGATTTGTGGGACATTGGCACTGGTTCTGGGGAAGGTGGGATTGTCTACACGTGAACCAGACTAGAATTAATGTCCTTGGGGGAGTTTTTGCTACTGCTGTTGGGGAGGATTTAAACTAAAGTGGCAGGGGACTGGGAACCAGAAGTTTAGTAGACAGTGAGGTGGAAACTGGAGACTGGAAACATTACCAAGGGAAAAGAGTAGGCAGAGAGCAGATGAACGCAAAAGAACTGGCAGCCTGAAGTGCATATACTTTAATGCAAGGAATATACAGAGTAAGGCAGATGAAGTTAGGGCTTGGATTGGTGCCTGGGAATAGGACTATATTGCAATCACAGAGACTTGGTTGAAGGAAAGGCATGATTGGCAACTAAATGTTCCAGGATATAGACACTTCAGACAGGACAGGGAGGGAAGTAAAAGTGGGGAAGGAGTTGCATTGTTGGTCACAGATGATATCACGGCTGTGCTAAAGGAGGACACTACGGGGGGCTTGAGCAGTGAAACATTATTGGTAGAGCTGAGAAATAAGAGGCTGTATTACAAGCCTCCCAACAGTGAGCGTGAGGTAGAAGAACAAATAGGTAAACAGATTATCGAAAGATGTAGAGGCAACAGGGTGGTGGTGATGGGAGACTTTAATTTTCCCAACATTGACTGGGATACACAGCGTCAGAGATCTGGATGGGGCAAAATTTGTAAAGAGCATCGAGGAGAGTTTTCTAGTGTAGTATGTCGACAGTCCGACGAGGGAAGGGGCCATATTGGACCTGATGTTGGGGAATGAGCCAGGCCAGGTGGTGGAAGTTGCAGTGGGGGATTTCTTTGGGAATAGTGACTACAATTCTGTAAGTTTTAGAATACTCGTAGACAAAGATGAGAGTGGTCCTAAGGGATGAGTATTAAACTGGGCCAAGGCGAATTATATCAAAATTCGACAGGAGCTCTGAAATGTGAATTGTGAGCAGCTATTTGGAGAGAAGTCCACATTTGATATGTGGAAGGCTTTCAAAGATAGGCTAAAGATTGTGCAGGATAGGCATGTCCCTTTGAAAACAAGGGACAGGAAGAGCAAGATGCAAGTGCATGACAGGAGAAATTGTATGACTAGCCAAGAGGAAAAGGGAAGCGTACATAAGGTCCAGGCAGCTAGGAACAGAGCAGGCTTTGGAGAAATATCAGGAGATTAGGACCAATCTTAAGCAAGGAATCAAGTGGGCTAAAAGGCATCATGAAATAACTTTAGTGAGCAGAATTAAAGAGAATCCCAAGGCCTTATATTCATTTATAAGAAGCAAGAGGGTAATTAGAGAAAGGGTTGGTCCACTAAAGGATAAGGAAAGAAGAGTGTGTGCCAGACCTGAGAAAATGGGTGAGATTCTCAATGATCACTTTGCATCAGTGATCACTGAGGAGAGGCACATGATGAATGTTGAGATTAGAGATAGAAGTTTGTTTACTCTGGATCACAGTGACATATGGTGGGAAGATGTGTTGGTTAGGCTAAAGGATATTAAGGTGGATAAATCCCCAGGTCTGGATGGGATCTATCCTAGGTTGCTGAGGGAGGCGAGACAGGAAATAGCTGGGGCCCTGGCAGATATCTTTGAAGCATCCTTAAACATAGGTGAGGTGCTGGAGGGTTGCTCATGTTGTCCCCCTGTACAAGAAGGGTAGTAGGGATATTCCAGATAACTACAGACCAGTGAGCCCAACGTCAGTGGTGGGAAAGTTGCTGGAGAAGGTACTGAGGGATAAAATCTATTTATATTTGGAAAAGAATGGGCTTATCAGTGATAGGCAACATGGTTTTGTATGGGGGAGATCGTGCCTTACCAATGTAATAGAGTTCTTTGAGGAAGGGACCAAGTTGATCGATGAAGAGTTGTAGATGTCATATACATGGACTTTAGGAAGGCATTTGATAAGGTTCCCCATGGGAAACTAATGGAGAAAGTGAAGTCACATGGTGTACTGGGTGCTCTAGCTAGGTAGATAAAGAACTCGTTAAGTAACAGGAGACAGAAAATAGTAGTTGAAGGAAATTTCTCAAAATAGAGAAAAGGTGACCAGTGGTGTTCCACAGGGATTAGTGCTGGGGCCACTGTTGTTAGTGATATACATAAATGATCTGGAAGAGGGCATTGGTGTCTGACCAGTAAGTTTGCAGATGACACGAAGATTGGCGTAGTAGCAGAAAGCATAGCGGACTGTCAAAGAATAAGGAGAATATAGATAGACTGGAGATTTGGGCGGAGAAGTGGCAGGTGGAGTTCAATCTAGGCAAATGTGAGGTGACGCATTTTGGGAAGTATAATTCTAGAGCAAACTATACTGTAAACAGAAGAGCCTTGGGAAAAGTTGATGAGCAGAGAGATCTGGGTGTTCAGATCCATTGTACCCTGAAGGTGGCTGGACAGGTGGATCGAGTGGTCAAGGCGGCACATGGTATGTTTGCCTTCATCTGACCAGATATTGAGTAGAAGAGCTGGCAGATCATGTTAAAATTGTACACGACATTGGCTCGCCGCATTAAGAATACTGGGTACAGTTCTGGTCGCCACATTACCAAAAGGATGTGGACACTTTGGAGAGGGTGCAGAGAAGGTTTATGAGGATGTTGTCTGGTATGGAATGTGTTAGCTATGAAGAGAGGTTGAGTAGGTTAGGATTGTTTTTATTAGAAAAAAAGATGGGGAGGACCTGATGGAGGTCTACAAAAGCATGAAGGGTATAGACAGGATGGATAGAGATAAGCTTTTCCCCAGGGTGAGGGATTCAATTACGAGAGGTCACGGGTTCGAGGTGAGAGTTGAAAAGTTTAAGGGGGATAACATGCAGAAAGTACTTTACACAGAGGGTGGTAGGTGCCTGAAAAGCGTTGCAAGCAGAGGTAGTAGAGGCAGGCACGGTAAATTCATTTGAGATGCGTCTGGACAGATGCACGAGTCAGTGGGGAGTAGAGGGATACAGATGCTTAGGAATTGGGCGGCAGGTTTAGACAGTGGATGTGAATCGGCCCAGACTTGGAGGGCAGAAAGTCTGTTCCTGGGCTGTAAATTTTCTTTGTTCTTTATTCCTCAACCAATTGATCAGATTGAAGGTGAGCAGTCCTATCACATCCAGTCACGAATGGTGGTGGTCAACTAAACAAGACTGGGGAAGGAGGCTGCAAAAATATTCCCAATGATGTAACAGTCTAGTGCATCAGCACAAAAGGTAAGGCTGAAGCATTCGCATTGATCTTCAGTAAGAAATGCCGAGTGAATAATCCATCGGGGCCTCCACCAGAAGTCTTCAGAATCATGGATTCCTGTTTACAGCCAATCCAATTCACTCCATGTGACATCAAGAAATAGGAGGAAGCACTGTGTCCTACAAAGGCAATGGGTCTTGACAATTTTCCAGCAATTTTCCAGAAGTTTCTCACTCCAGAACTTGCCTTTCCCCTAGCCAAGCTCGTCCAGTACAACTATAACACTGCCATTACCTCATCATGTGAAAAATTGCCCAGGTATATCCTATACACACAAAGCAGAAAATTCCGACCCAGCCAGTTACCGCTCCTTCAATCTGCTCTCAATCATCAGTAAAGTGATGGAAGGTGTCATGAACAGTGCTATCATGCAAAACCTGCTCAGCAACACCCACTTTGGGTTCCACCAGTGCCACTCAATTCCTGATCTCATTATAGTCTTGGTTCACATATGGACAAAAGAGCTGAATTCCAAAGAGGAGGTGAGTGTGACATCAAGGCCACGTTGACAGAGTGCAGCATCAAGGAACCCTAGCAAAACTGGAATCAATGGAAATCGGAGGAAAATATTTTGCTGTTTCGACTCATGAGAAGATGGCTGTAGTGGTTGGAGGTCAGTTATCTCCGCTCCCTGACATCTTTGCGGAGTTCCTCAGGGTAGTGTCCTAGGCCCAACTATCCTCAGCTGCTTCATCAATGACCTTCCCTCCATCATAAGGTCAGATACTGAAGCAGTGCATGTTCAAATGCAACAGGATATGGACAAATATCCCGGCTTAGGCTGACAAGTATCCCGGCTTAGGCTGACAAGTAACATTTGTGCCACATAAATGTCAGGCAATTACTATTTCCAATAAGAGACAATCTAACCACTGTCCCTTGTTATTCAATGGTGTTACTAGCACTGAATCCCCCACTATCAACATCCTAAGGGGGTACGATTGACTAGAAACTCAACTGTTGAAACTTTATTGCTGGAACAGCACAGCAGGTCAGGCAGCATCCAGGGAACAGGAGATTCGACGTTTCGGGCACAGCCCTTCCTGAAACGTCGAATCTCCTGTTCCCTGGATGCTGCCTGACCTGCTGTGCTGTTCCAGCAATAAAGTTTCAACTTTGATCTCCAGCATCTGCAGACCTCACTTTCTCCTAGAAACTCAACTGAACTTGCCACTTAAACACAATGGCAACAACAGGTCAGAGGCTAGGAATATTGCAGCAAATAACTCATTTGCCAACTCCCGAAAGTTTGTTCACCATCTACAAGGCACAAAACAGGAGTGTGATGGAATACTCTCCACTCGTATGGATGGCTGTTTGGCACCATTAGGACAAAGCAGCCCACTTGATTGGTACCACTTCTACAAGCGTTGATTCCCTCCAGCACCGATGCTCAATAGCAGCAGCGCGTACTATCTACAAGATGCACTGCAGAAATTCACCAAAGATTCACCTTCCAAACCCATGACTACTTCCATCTAGAAGGACAAGGGCAGCAGATACATGGGAAGACCACCACCTGCAACTGCCCCATCAAGGCTCTTATCATCTTGACTTGGAAATATATCGCTGTTCCTTCAATGATGCTGGGTTAAAATCCTGGAATTCCCTCACTAATGGCATTGTGGGTCTAATTAAGACATGGACTGCAGCAGTTCAAGAAGACAGCTCACGACCACCTTCTCAAGGGTAACAGGGAAGAGGCAATAAATGCTGGCCAGCCAGCAACACCTATGTCCCAAAAATTAATTAGAAAAAGATGGCAGTGGTTATTGGAAATTAGTCATCACAGCTCCAGGACAACTCCCCAGGAGTTCCTTTTCACCAACATAGACTCAACCACCTTCAGCTGCTTCAATAACATTCCCTCCATCATAACGTCAGAAAATGGGACGCTCATTGTTAATTGCGCCATGTTCAGTACCATTTAAGTCTCCTCAGATCAAAAAACTGTCCATGCTCAAATGCAGCAAGACCTGGATAGGTTTAAGCAGACAATTGCCAAGTAACATTTACACCTCAGAAGAGCCAGGCAGTAATCATCTCCAACAAGAATGGGGAAATTCATTATATCGCTCTAAAGATATTTGGACTCCACAGACTCAATGTCCTCCTTCTCTACTGTAATGAATGTATGACTCCAGCTCTTTGACTGAGCTTCTGGACACATGACAATGAGCTGCTAGTGGGTGGCAGTAAATAGTGCTGTTCCTTTCATAAATAAATATCACCACAGATATTTGTGAATTTTAAGAGTCATAGTGTTAATTACAGTGAGCAGGGCCTGTAAGCACACTTGAATCAAAAGCATGGAAAAGTGAGATTTATGTTGTTAAAAATGGCAACATAACACATCTAACGGATAAGTAGCATATAAATACCATTACTCACAATGAACATGGGTCCTCTTCAGTCAGGTCAGATAAATAAACATTGGCAAAATGGATAAAGAGCATCCCAATAGCCTGCTTGGAGGTGTCCAAGAACCTGCAATAGCACCAAACCTAAACATTATTTGAGAGCTATTAATCAGTGTTTAGAAAATGAAATACAAGGATTGTTGGAATTTTTTTAAAAAATTGCTACATGACCCCTAATTTACTGAGAATCAAAAGCCTTTATGTATTATGACCCTAATGTCTTCAATATCTCTAGTGGTTAGTGGTTCTCACTGAAAAGTCTGACAATTCTGTTTATTTCATTCAGCAGGTGGGATAAGGTCTGAGATACAAAAGCTGATGGTGCATTAAAGATACAGAGCAGCTCTTGAACACGGAGTCACAACTTACTGCTTGGGTGGAGTGGGGAAGCGGATGATAAAGGGTGCAGATGTATGAACAAAATATTTAAACTTGAGGGTGCGCTCAGTGAGGGAATTTGGTTCAATGAGGAGCAGGTGCCGTTATGGTAGTGGTCCGAGAGTGGGAACCAAGAATATCGAGGCTCAAGAGCTGAAACCTAGAGACATCAATTAGGTGATCAGGTAGTTAATTAGGGAAGTTAACATTTTTATTAAAAATCCTTCTAAATTGCTGCAGTTGTTTAATCCAGGAAGATAAGAACTATATTTATGATGTTGCAAGTTAAACTTCGTAACATAGCTACAGCTAATTAGTGAAGGATACTCTAAGCTTAACACTTAATTAGTTTACAAAAATAAAATAGAGATGGGAAGACAGATGATGTGTTGTTGCTGTAATATTTGGAAGAGGAAAAGTTACCGGGGAACATTAATGCTCATTAGTTACCAGAATTCAGTAAGGCATTCGACAAGGTTCCTCATGGGAGACTGGTAGGCAAGGTTTGATCTCATGGAATACAGAGAGAACTAGCCATTTGCATACAGGACTGGCTCAAAGGTAGAAGACAGAGTGTGGTGGTGGAGGGTTGTTTTTCAGACTGGAGGCCTGTGACCAGTGGAGTGCCACAAGGATCGGTGCTGGGCCCTCTACCTTTTGTCATTTACATAAAAGATTTGGATGCAAGCATAAGAGGTACAGTTAGTAAGTTTGCAGAGGACACCAAAATTGGAGGTGTAGTGGACAGCGAAGAGGGTTACCTCAGATTACAACAGGATCTGGACCAGATGGGCCAATGGGCTGAGAAGTGGCAGATGGAGTTTAATTCAGATA
>NC_057731.1:58714208-58718871 GCF_004010195.1 Chiloscyllium plagiosum | reverse complement strand
GATAAATAGACAAAGTCTTTTCCCTGGGGTCGGGGAGTCCAGAACTAGAGGGCATAGACATAGGGTGAGAGGGGAAAGATATAAAAGGAACCTAAGGGGCAACTTTTTCACGCAGAGGGTGGTACGTGTATGGAATGAGCTGCCAGAGGATGTGGTGGAGGCTGGTACAATTGCAACATTTAAGAGGCATTTGGATGGGTACATGAATAGGAAGGATTTGGAGGGATATGGGCCGGGTGCTGGCAGGTGGGACTAAATTGGGTTGGGATATTTGGTCGGCATGGACGGATTGGACTGAAGGGTCTGTTTCCATACTGTACATCTCTATGCCTCTATGACCCCTTCCAAACTAAGTGCTTCAGATTTGGTTTGGACATGGCTTGATGCATTCGTGGCCATGGGACTGATTCGGGGACAAAAGACATCTATTCAAAGGAAATGGTTACATCTCAATAGGACAAAGGATCAATGTCAACGTGGGGAAATTCACATAGATGGAAGGTTTGAATGAAAAAGAGAGAGGGTGAAATGTTATGTTATGGAGGAAGACAGCCGAATCAAATCAGCCGCCCTACTTCTGTATGCACTACAAAGTAGAATTTAAACTTTCAAAGATCCTCAAAATGACTCCAATGGTTCCTAACCAGACTTTTTGAATGACCAATTCCAAACTGTAAATAATCAGTTCCAGACACCAGGTTTGTAGCTTAAACAAAAAAAAACTTCACAATTAATTAACAATACAGTAACTTCAGCAGAGCAAAATTAAACAAAATAATTGTCAATTGTTTAAATCCAATAATCTTTGTTTTTAGCCCCATTCACTCAAAAATAGACATGGCTTGATGCATTCGTGGCCATGGGACTGATTCAGGGACAAAACAAACCAAATAGACAGCCAAACAAACAATTAAGAGTTTTTTTTTCAAATAACAAAACTAGCCAGATTACTGAAGTGGTTTCCACAATGCATTGTCCTACACACATAAATGATTGTTTCAGTGATTTTTTTGAAGATGACCTTGCCACCTTTTCAGTTAATTGAGCAAAATTCAGTAATACTTATAACTTCATTTCTATTCTCTAAACTTCCAAAAATTGGTAATGGGAGGCTAGGTATGGAACTTCCAAATTTTTATGCTGCAACATCAATGGCCAAACTCCTCTCCCAGAAACGAAAACCAATATAAATTCTCCAACACCTCCCTCTGTTTGACCATCCTGTTCCAATCCCCAGCTACAGGCGAATTCCAATTACTCTTGCGTGGGCCCATCAATTGATTCTTGAACATACACTGAACTTCCTTTGTTACTTTAGGCTGTTTCTCTAGGTTTTGTTCGTTTGGGTCTGAATATCTTCAGACATATCATGTTCGTTAATGTAGTATACCTAAGTGTATCTTCACAAACCTCTTTCTATTTTCTGAGCAATCTCATTATATTTCCCTATTGATCTTCCTTTAGTTATGAAAATTTAGTGTCTAAATTCTCTTAAAATCTCTGAATTCTTTCAACTATTAGTAGGTAGCTCATTTTTGGATTTATCCATTTCAAACATAATATATTTTTATTAAAAAAAAAGATTTTTAAATATTACAAATACAAAACAATGCAATTCAAAACAGTACAAAAATAGTACAAAACTAATCCCAAATAATAAAAAAATTCCCCAACCCACCCTCCTATACGAATATATACACATATATAGAGAAGTATAAAATTTTAAAAAACCTAAACTAGCTATTTAACTAAATAAACACCTAACAACAAACAAATAATAGTAATAACTCAGCTCAGCCAAACAAAACACTCATACATTCACAGTTCCTCCTCCCTGGATATTGGACTCATGAAACACAATCGTTACAGCTATATAAAAGCCCTTGTTAGTATGGCAGATAAATCTGTGTCCAGGTATTTCAAAAAGGGTTGCCATGTCTTGTAAAAATTCTCAGTTTTGTGGTGTACCATATTTGAGAGAAAATCCAGGGGAATATGCTCCATAACAATCTTCCGCCAACCCGACAGGCCTGGGGGTTTTTCTGATATCCAACCTAGCAAGATATTCTTCCTTGCACAGAATGTAAGAATATTGAAAAGTTTTGCCTTATGCGAGTCTGCAGGAAATACAATGGGTAGGCCCAAAAGGAGCCCTACACCTAAAATCCTCTCCATTGCACCCACCACAGTGCTCCAATATGTTTGAACCCTGTCACAAGACCAAAGACAATGGGTAAGAGTACCCGTACAGACCTTGCACTTGGGGCACGCTGAAGATACCCCTGGTTTAAATTTTGACACACAGTCTGGGGCTAAGTGGTCCCTGTGGAGAATCTTCAGCTAGGAGAAAGTGAGGACTGCAGATGCTGGAGATCAGAGCTTAAAAATGTGTTGCTGGAAAAGCGCAGTAGGTCAGGCAGCATCAAAGGAGAAGGAGATTGGCTTATGCCCGAAACGTCGATTCTCCTTCTCCTTTGATGCTGCCTGACTTGCTGCACTTTTCCAGCAACACATTTTTAAGTGAGAATCTTCAGCTGTAAAGCATGGGTCCTATTGCAAATTGATATCTTCCTTGCGTTCTCCCAAATATCCTCCATGCCTCTGAAGAAACTTCAACACCCAGCTCTCTTTCCCACATCTTGCAGAGTCGATCAGACTCATCTGAAGTGGCACCCCCCAATTGGTGATATAGAGTACTGACAGAGTGTACTCTTAGCCCTTAGTACCCCTCTTTCTATGTCAGATTTGTAGGGATCAGTCAAAAGTGTGGTCTTTTTTTGAATAAAATCCCTAACTTGAGAAAAACGAAAGAGGTCTCTATTAGGTAACTCGTACTTCCGTACTAACTGATCGAAGGACATCATCACATCTCCCTCAAATAAATCACCCATGCAAGATATGCCCCTAGCTGCCCAACGTTTAAATCCTGAATCTATCATACCTGGTTGAAAACTCGGCATACTCACTAAAGGTGTAAACAAAGATGTTTTGCCAATATTACCTTCCCTCTGCCGAATTGCCCTCCATGCTTTAACAGTATTGATGATTATTGGGTTATGGCAATATTCCCTAACTGTCCTCACCTTGTCCAAAAACAGCAAGCTGGTAAGGGGGCACCTTGCCTGGGAGACTTCGATATCTAGCCATATTGAAAGAGGGTCCCCACAAACCCAATCACTTACGTAGGTCAAAAGCGAGCTTAATTGGGAATTTTTAATGTCCGGAAGGTCTACTCCCCCCAATCTGTGAGGCAACTGCAGTTTGGCTAATTTAATGAGGGGCCGTTTACAGTGCCAGATAAAGGAGCTGAACCAACTGTTCAGTCTCCTGAGTGTTTGTTTCTTGAAAATCAGGGGGAGCATCTGTATAGGGTATAGCAAGGGAGAATATTCATCTTAATAAGCGCTATCCGAGGGAGAATATTCATCTTAATAAGCGCTATCCGACCCAACCATGAGACTGGAAGTGCCTCCCATCTTTGGAGATCTTGTTTAATTTTTTCAAATAATTGAGTAAAATTGGCTTTGAATAGCCAGTCCAGAACTGGAGTAATGAATATTCCCAAATACACAAAACCCCCCTGTGACCACCTAAATGGGAATCTATAGTAACTCTCAAGAGCCAACTCTTTCGTAAGACCACCCATAGGCATACCCTCTGATTTAGCAAAATTAATCTTATACCCTGAAAAAGCGCCAAACTCGTGAATGCATTGTATTAGGCAAGGCACTGAAACTGCTGGATTTGTCAAGAAAATTAGATCATCATCTGCATGCAGCAAGATCTTATGTAATTTTGACCCCACTTCTGGAGCTGATATATTGAGATCCCCACGAATGGCCTCTGCCAACGGTTCAATCACCAACCTAAAAAGTAATGGTGAAAGGGGACAGCCCTGCCGGCTGCCCCTAGAAATATTAAAGTTGCTTGATCGTACCCCGTTGGTAATGACCACAGCGAGAGGTACACTGTAGAGAACCTTTACCCATCTTATGAAAACTTCGCCCAGACCAAACCGGTCTAGAATATAGAAAAGATATGGCCACTCAACTCGGTCAAATGCCTGCTCTGCTCTAAAGAAATCACCAATCCCTGTGTATTGACTGCTGTTGGCATGCTTGAATTACGTTAAGCAGCCTCCTAACGTTATTGGAGGATCTGCGACCCTTTATGAAGCCTGTCTGATCCTCTTTAATAATAGAAGGTAACACAGTCTCCAGCCTTAACGCAAGAGCCTTAGAAAGGATCTTAAAGTCCACATTTAAGAGCGAGATGGGCCTGTATGAAGCACATTCTTCCAGATCCTTCCCGTTTTTAAGGATAAGTGAAATATTGGCCTCTCTCAGAGATGGTGGGAGACAAACATGACTGTCTGAATCATTAAACATATTCAGCATCGGGCCTGACAGTATACTTATAAATTCCTTATAGAATTCACTGGGAAGTCCGTCAGGACCGGGCGCCTTTCCACTCTGAAGCTGCCTTACAGCTTCCTGCACTTCTTGTTCTGATAATGGGGCATTGAGAAAGGACTGTTGTTCGGGAGTCACACCCGGGAGCTTTAGATATCTAAAAAAAGATTTCATTTTGGCCTGCCCCTCCTCACAATTCTCAGACTGATATAACTTAGAGTAGAATCTCTGGAACGCCACATTAATCTTTT
>NC_057731.1:58699595-58713617 GCF_004010195.1 Chiloscyllium plagiosum | reverse complement strand
TGCGGATTGGAGAAAAACGTGAAATCCCTACCTGTAGGGTGGAGACACCTTCAGACGTCCACCAATCCTAATTCCCCACACAAACCCAATTACTGTTTAGTTTGTGCAGAGGGTATCGAGGGACCTTTAGGCAATCTGGCTACTGTGGCGTCCATGAGGCAGTTAAAATCTCCCCCTATAATGATGTGCCGAGACTTGAGACTTATCAGTTTAGATAAAGCATCTACCACGAATTTAAGAGGATGAGCTGGGGGACAATAAACATTTAAAATGCCATATTCTTCCCCATTTATCAAGGCTTTAAGAATTACAAACCTCCCGTATGTGTCTTTAACACATTCCAACAACTTAAATGAGAGATTTTTCCTAACCAATATAGCCACTCCCCTACTTCTGGTATTAAATGATGAAAAATAAACTCGGTCAAAGCCAATCTGCTGTAATTTCAGATGCTCCTTGTCATCCAAATGTGTCTCCTGTAACAAATCAATATCCACCTTCTCCTTTCTAAGACTCAAGAGTACCTTATTCCTCTTAATTGGTGAGTGACTTCCCTTGATATTCCAGGTACACCATTTAATCAAATCATTAGCCATAAGCTTCTGCAATTACATTTAATTTCCAGACAGGAGGAACCCGAACCACAAATTGCTGAGCCTTAGTGTCGCATGATCCACCAAATATAAAAACTACATAAACTAAAACCACTACATTTAACAAACATACAAAATTATTAAAAATAAAAAACAAAAACCAGAAAACAAACCAACATATAAAGCACCAATAGCGCTGAGTAGGGGAACTCATCCCCTGCCCGGAGGGGGCAACTACCCATCCCGAACTGCCCATAAATAGGCATCTAACCATCTCAACCACCTTCACTTCTCCTAGCTAGAGCCGCATCGCAAGCACAAGCTAAAAAGAATAAACACCTCATAGGATATCAATAGGAATAAAAAAAATTCTTTTATAAAAAAAAGGGGAATAAATACCCCCCCATCTTTTGGTATGTCCTAACTTAGAAATTTAAAATGTACATCTTAACCACCTCCAGACATAGTTTGAACCAAATTATTATAAATAGAGGTAAAAAAAAGGGGAAAAACAAAGCTCCAACCGTATTTCCGCCATTTCTTTTACAGAATGATAAGCGCATACCCAAGCAACGATATTTATACATACTACAATTGTTTCACTTAGATTAGTTTGTCCACAAAGTCTCTTGCCTTCTCCGATGTGTCAAAAGAGATGCATGGATCCATCTAAGGTGATCCAAAGCACTGCTGGATATCTCAGAAAGTACTGAATCCCAAGCTCCTTCAACCTTCTCTTGACACCAACATACGATTTTCGTTTCTGGATCACCGCCGCTGAAAAGTCCTGGAAAAACATAATCTTAGACCCCTCGTAAATTAGGGCCTTTGGATCCTTCCCCTGGAGTCTGGAAGCCTCCATTACTCTCTCCTTATCCCGGTAATGTTGGAACCTCACCAGGAAAGGATGAGGGCATTGACCCAGACCCGACTTCCGTGCTGCGACCCGATGAGCCCTCTCTATCTTCAATCCTCTCATGCCAATCTCCAAGTCAAGGAATTTCGGAAGCCAATCTTCAACAAATTCCGTAGGCTGCTCACCTTTCTTACCCTCGGGCAGACCAACGATCCGAATGTTTTTTCTCATGCCCCTCTTTTCAAGATCATCCACTTGGTCACTCAAATTACGAACCTGCATCTTCAGGGCTTGGATCTCTTCCTTGAATGAACTGGCAACAGCTTCCACCACTGTAACCCTGTGCTCCACCTCACCCATCCTCTTCTCCAGGTTTCCCAGCTGCTGCTCATGCTTCTCCAGCATGAGAGAGACTGGAGCCAGCTTATCTTCAATCTGTTTCCCCAACATCTCCCGAGATTTTGAGAGCTGGTTCACCAAGTCCTGGAGAGTAATCTGCTCTGAGACTGCTGCAGGCTGAGCTGCAGGCCCGGCCTCAGATGCTCCTCCTCCTTTTTTAGGCATTTCTGGACAGCTGAAAATACAGCTAAGTCAATTTTTAAATGCTTCTTGGGGCTCCACAATCTTTCCAACACCCCAAGAAATCCTGATGACCTGGGTTGGGTGGGTTAAAGGACCGTCCTGCTCCTGCTGCGATGCAAAGCTCTGCAGTGTGGTCTTCTCAGATCGCCGCCACCTTAGATCCCCCATATTTATCCATTTCTACTTGGTTCCCATTCTTCTGTCCTCCTCTACTACATTTGCAACTTGACGTGAAAGTGCCAGTGTTGGATTGTTCACCTGGCGAAGGGGCTATGCTCCAAACGTTTGTGGTTTCAAATAAACCTGTTCAACTATAACCTGGTGTCACATGACTTTTAACTTTGTCCACCCGAGTCCAACACTGGCACCTGATGAAGGAGCAGCGCTCAGAAAGCTTGTGATTGTAAATAAAACTGTTAGACTATAACCTGGTTTTGAGAGACTTCTGACTACTTGACACACCTGTACATTCATATCTTCTCTACAGTAGGCTGTTTCAACACGTTCACACGACAATCAATTCTTTTTCCTTGATCAGGAGTATCAATTAACTTGTGTTATCTGATTAACTCAACTACCTGGTAGGGATTGCTGAATTTTCTTTTTAGTGGATCACCTCTTAAGACAACAATACCAACTTTATCACCTGCTGTGAAGTTTCTAGCCACTCTTACTTTGTTTTGGGAAAGTTTCACATGTAGAATTGCACAGTAATATGCTTCTGTTAACCTTTTGAGAATTTTGGACTTTAACATTGAAAATTCTTTTTTTTTTGACTTGATAGCTTACCTCTAATCAGCTTTAATAGTTTTTCTTCTCACGGCCACAAACTAATATGAATGGGCCAAAGCCAGTAGTTTTGTTTGGAGAAGCCCTGGTTGCAAATAGAAGAAATCTAACCTTTTGTCCAATTCCTTTGGACACTCATAACAAGAGGCTTTGACCATAGTTTCGAGAATCTGGTAATATCTCTCAAAGCACCTTGGGTTTGCAGATGGCACGTAGTCTATTTTATTTGATTAATCTCCAAACTACTGATATCCTGAAAAGGTTTTGACATAATATTTGATTGTTGGTCAAACTGTACTTCCATTGGTAGACCATAACAAGTGAAAAATAGTTTTCTTGTAACCATCTTAGCTCTGATTAATCTTAAGGAAATAACATTTGGAATTAGAGTAGTCATATCTCTAATGGTAAGGATGTATTCATTTCTGGTTTCCATTTTAGGTAATGGTCCTATACAATCATTAGTACATGACTGAATGGTTTCTCAAAAACTGCATTAGAAATCGGGGTACTGATTTAATCACATATTGAGATTTGCCAACAACTTGCCGAGGGTAACGCGTTTTATAAAAAACGTTGTTAAACTTACAAATCACAACACCAGGTTATAGTCCAACAGGTTTAATTGGAAGCACTAGCTTGCGGAGTGCCGCTCCTTCAACCACCTGATGAAGGAGCGGCGCTCCGAAAGCTAGTGCTTCCAATTAAATCTGTTGGACTATAATCTGGTGCTGTGTGATTTGTAACTTTGTACACCCCAGTCCAACACCGGCATCTCCAAATCATGGTTGTTAAACTTGAAAGGGTGCAGAAAAGATTTATAGGGATGTTGCCAGGGTTGGAGGATTTGAGCTCATGGAGAGGCTGAATAAGCTGAGACTATTTTCCCTGGAACATTGGAGGCTGAAGGGTGACCTTATAGACGTTTATAAAATCATGAGAGGCATGAATAACGTGAATAGCTAAGGTGCTTCCCCTGCGATATGGGAATCCAAAACTAGAGGGCATAGGTTTAAGGGGAAAGGGGAAACAATTTAAAAGGGATCTAAGTGTGGTGCGTGTATGGAAAGAGCTGCCAGAGGAAGTGATGGAGGCTGGTACAATCACAACATTTAAAAGGCATCTGGATATGTACGTAAATAGGAAGGGTTTTGAGGGATATGAGTCAAATGCTGGCAAACAGGACTAAATTAATTTAGGATATCTGGTTGGCATAGATGGGTTGGACCGAATGGTCTGTTTCCGTGCTGTACATACTCTATGACTCTATCTTCCTACAACCACCAGGTGGCACTACTATCTAATGTACAACCAATCATACTTCATCTGTGGATCTAAGGATGTTTCCACTTCCTCATCTGCATTCCATTCTTAAAGGTTAAAACACTCCAGAACTCCTTCAGCCTTTACTTCAATATGAGCTGACTGTACTTTATTTAATTCACGATGCGCTTTTTGTACTTCAAACACCGACTCTACACTAATCCCATCTGCCTGCAAATGTTTCATATCCCTCTATTCCCTGCCTGTTCATCTCTCCATCTAAAAGCCTCTTAAATGCTATCATTTCTGGTTCTACCACCTTCCTGGCAGCGTGTTGCAGACTCTTAAAAAGCTTGCTTTACACATCTCCTATAAACTTAACCCCCAGCTCACCTTAAACCCGTGCTCCCTATTTGACATTTCCAACCTGGGAAAAAGACTTTCTCTATCTATCCTCTCCATGCCTCTCATAATTTTATACACTTCTATCAGGTTATCCCTCAACCTCTGACACTCTTGTAAAAACAATTTCAGTTTGTACAGCCTCTCCTTATAATTAATATAATCAAATACAAGCAATTTCTAGCAAATCTCTTTTGTACTCTCTCAAAAACTGACGCATCCTTCCTATGGTGTGGAGATCAGAATTGCACACAATTATCTTCATTTTTCAGGACAGTTTCAGCTACCTTTGTTCATGGTGTCACATTAACGCTCGATTGATTGGTTACTACACTCAGAAAATACCAGGAACCTGTTCCTGTAATTGTTCTGTCTCTTGAATCTCCTTCGGCCATTCTGCAATTATGGGAGAAGCTACTACCTTTAGTCCTGCCAAATCATTCCCTATTGAGGGAGCACACTTTCGCTTGGGTAATGTCTTTATTACTCCAATAATTACTTTGCCTGGTAACAAACCACATTCCAGTTGTACTTTTATATAATGGAACCAGAATATATTCTTCATCAATCCCAATTATTAATACTTTGGCTGTCCGTGAACTTTGGAGGGGAAATCAAGTTTTTCTCCAGTGAAAATGATTGCGTTGCCCCTGTAACTCTTCGTATTGTTTTGGGTTTAGCTATCGCACCTTACCTGCAGTTATAGTCACACCTGTGCTATTATCTTTGTGTTCCCTTCTCGGATTCATTTTAACTCCTAAAATTCTCATGGGTTTACCTCAACTTCTAGTATTCCGAATGCATAATCAGCTATGGAAAGGCTGGATAAATTTGGGTTGATTTCTTCAGAGCAGAGAAGTTTGAGTGGGGACTTGATAAAGGTGCATAAGATTATTAGTGGAATGGACACGTGAATAGAAAGCAGCTGTTCCCCTTAGTTGAAGAATCAATAATGAGGCATAATTTTAAAATGAATGACAGAAGGTTTAGAGGGGAATTGAGGAACAATTTTCACCCAGGTAGTGGTGGTAGGGTTTGGGAACTAGAAGTTGAAACTTTATTGCTGGAACAGCACAGCAGGTCAGGCAGCATCCAGGGAACAGGAGATTCGACGTTTCGGGCACAGGCCCTTCCTCAGGAAGGGCCTGTGCCCGAAACGTCGAATCTCCTGTTCCCTGGATGCTGCCTGACCTGCTGTGCTGTTCCAGCAATAAAGTTTCAACTTTGATCTCCAGCATCTGCAGACCTCACTTTCTCCTTTGGGAATTAGAAGGCAGTGCCTTGAAGAGTACTTGAGGCGGGAAATCTCACAACCTTTAAAAATATTTGGACGAGCAATTAACGTGTCATAGCATCCATGGCTACGGGTCTAGTGCAGGTAAGTGGGATTAATGTAGTTTGTCAAGTAATTTTGGTGGTTCAGACTCGATAGGCTGAATGCCCTCTTCTGTACTGTACAATTCAAGCCCAACATATTACAATAGAAACATTTAAACTTCCAAACATCAGCTCTACCCTCAGTAATTCCCTTTTTAATCTGAGTAGGAAATCTTGAGTCATTCCCTACTGTCTATTCTCTGTACTGATTACCTGTCTTCATTTTACTTTCTCACTTATTTTATTTTCATCAAACTTCTGGCGGTGCAAGGAAAAAAAAAGTGTTTATGCATCCGTTCATATTCATTAGCCATTACAGCTGCCTGTCCTGCCATTGCTACCCTTGGGAGTTCTATATTTGAGTTCTGATTACAGAGGCTCAAATTCATCTAAAAGAATAATTTCCCTGACAGCATTGCAAGTATTCTCAGTCATTAACGGTCTTATTCACCCATCAAAATTATTTTACTTAATTCTCTGAAGCTCAAAACAAGTTTGGAGAAAGTAAGGAGACAGATGCTGAAGATCAGAGTCGAGAGTGTGGTGCTGGAAAAGCACAGCAGGGCAGGCAGCAGAGGAGCAGGAGAATCAAATATTTCAGGTATTAGCACCACACTCTCGACTCAAAACAAATTGGTCCAAGGTGTTTCTGTCGGTTCTGAAACCCTGCCTCTGCGTGTTCGAGGTCAACTCATATGCATTTAGAATAGTATTTTTTGTCTCATTACATTGCCAAGAACGTTCCTCCAACAGGGATGCATAAACTTTCTTGTGCTTTCCCAGCTAATCTACTTTTCATGGGAAATATAGAGTCTGTGTTTCTCAAATGAGATGAAAAATGTTCCCACAGCGTTCGCTTTAAATTTTGGCAAAGCATGCACGAGCTTAACCATCTCCTGACTGTACCGAGTATGACTGGACCCTTCTCTGCCAAATTCTCCCAAACCTTTGATTTAGCTTGCCTTCTTCCTCATGCCTCTATAGTTCCAGTGTTTAACTTTTAATCCTCTTTGGAATTGTCTTTCTTTTACTTCACTTCAGAATTCCACCTCCAATTTTCTCATTTTGATGTCCCTAAATTGCAACTCAAGATTCACTGATGCAACCAATGTACTACATGTAGCACTTTCTCTCTCTAGTTCTACTAAACTCAACTGGCTCATTATTAATTCTATTACAGGATTTGGAGATGACTGGGGTGTACCAAGTTAAAAATCTCAACACCAGGTTATAGTCATACTAAAGGTACCCCCACTGCACACACTGAGGCACAGACACACACTCCTCCAGACCCATACACTCATGCAAACCTTCTCTCATATACAAGCTCTCTCTCATACACTCCCACATGCACCCTCTCACAGACTTATACTCCTTTACGCGCGCGCACGCACACACACGCGTTTCTGGAATGAATTTATACTTGCAGAATTTATGGAAAATAAAGAACATGAAAGCACAGAGAGGGTTAAAGCATGAAGACCATTGGCAATCTGTGGTCTGTGGAAGGCAGGGTGGGATAAGAATAGTGGAATGCTCTTACACCAATTAACAGAATAATGTTAAGGCTGAAAGGTCACTATGGCGAGATGAGATAACACAAGTAATAAAGCAAGTTTCTCTGTTAAGTGTTATTATGATAGGATTGGGACCATAAATATTTGGGACATGATATTAAAATATCTAATTAATTGTTAGTAGAGTCAGCTTGAGACAGGAGACTATTGTAATAGATGGAATAGCTAAATATCTATCATGACAGGTTAGTTTGGAATGGAAGATCACTGTAGCAGAGAGAGCAATAAATATCTAACCGTGACATTAGAATAACATTAAGTAGAATGTACAACTAAAGAGATAATGGGAACTAACATCATTGGTTTATTGTGTAGCTAGAGTGAGGTACTTTGATTAATATAGTTGGACATGCTAATCAGCTAACAGAAACATGATATAAAAAAAAATTAAAATCCATGGACCCTCACGTTCGTGGGCATTCGGAGAATCTGCTTTCTCAATGTCACGGTTTTTTGTTTGCAAATAGAAGACCTATTTCTTGAAGAACTCTCTGGGTCTCCTGGTGATTCTCTACATTTTTCTCCACAACATATTACATTTTATTTTGCTCAAAACCTGCATGAATCTCCGTAAGATTCTGTAAATTTTTTAGATTAGAATCAGTCTGAACACTGTGCCATAGAGTCTCACACAGGGCACCTCACACCTTAAATCTGGGCCAACATGACACCAATTGTTAAAGTTCATTTGAGAATGTAACTTGAGAAAAGTTCTGCAATTTACATATGAAAGAACTAAAACCAACATGCTGATTCTAAAGGATGAGACTTAAACAATCCAAGGTCTTTCCCAACATATAATTTCAGTTACATCACATTGTAAACGTTTGCTATAAATTCAGTGTCTTACGATCTTATACTCCACAAGGAGCAGTGCTCTGAAAGCTAGGGCTTCCAAATAAACCTGTTGGGACAATAACCTGGTGCTGTGCGATTTTTACCTTCAGTCTACAATGTCAGTCTTCTTAGCCTGCTCTGACAACTTTATTTCCCATCTGCTGGCTAACTCTGCTAATTTAGTTTTAGTCATACCCTACTTTCAAAAAATAAATTCCAGTGCCACCTTAAATCGGTGTACGAACTTGGTGTCCAACTACCCAAAGTTCAGTTCCACATCTATATTGTCTGTGTTTCAAGAGACTTTGTGAACAGTCAGTCAATGCCTGACACTGGGCTTGTAGCTTAAACAAAAGATTTAGCAATTTATTAATAATACAGTAACATTAGCAGAGCAAGATTAAACAGAATACTCTAATTAGGATTTGGAGATGCCGGTGTTGGACTGGGGTGTACAAAGTTAAAAATCACAACACCAGGTTATAGTCCAACAGGTTTAATTGGAAGCACACTAGCTTTTGGAGTGACGCTCCTTCATCAGGTGATCGCTCCTTCATCAGGTGACAATCACCTGATGAAGGAGCGTCACTCCAAAAGCTAGTGTGCTTCCAATTAAACCTGTTGGACTATAACCTGGTGTTGTGTGATTTTTAACTCCTTACTCTAATTAGAACATAGAACAGTACAGCACAGAACAGGCCCTTCAGCCCACGATATTGTGCCGACCACTGATCCTCATGTATGCACCCTCAAATTTCTGTGACCATATGCATGTCCAGTAGTCTCTTAAATGTCCCCAATGACCTTGCTTCCACAACTGCTGCTGGCAACGCATTCCATGCTCTCACAACTCTCTGTGTAAAGAACCCGCCTCTGACATCCCCTCTATACTTTCCTTAAATCATAATGTTTATGATTTAAGACCAACAACCTTTGTTTTCATTCTCACAAAAGATAGACAAAATTACGTAGCAAAGGAGTCATTCTTCAAAAAAAACAACACAACACTGGCCACATTATTGAAGCGGTTTCCACAATGTGCTGTTTCACATGCATATATGATTGATTGTTTGCTGGTTGATTTTCTGAAAATGATCAGTGCCACCTTTTCAGTTAACGGAGGAAAATTCAGTCATACTTACAAATTAATTTCTATTGTCTAAATTTCCAACAGTTGATAACGGTTAGACCTTTCAAATTTTCATGCTGTAGCATCAAGAGCCAAACTCCTTCTCTCCCAGTAACACGGTCCAAACTCCAGCACAAATTCTCCAGACCCTCCCTCTGTTTGTCCATCCTATTTTCTACTCCACTCCACTCCAGACTTGCTGGCACCAAGTCCTGGGTATTGACTTCATTAATTGCCAAGTATCTGCTATCTGATTAAACAAGTGTCCACGGACATTTCTGATTAAGAACTAACCTGCAATTAACTTTTGGACTGACCTCACAGTTTGTTTGTTCTCTCTTTTATAAACAAGCTGTCTCATGTTCCAAAGGTCACTTTTCAGCTCTCAGCTCACAGTTCACAGCTCCAAATCAAAATTTTAAAAACTGAATGAAAAGAAAAATCAGTAAAGGTTGAAACAATGGGGACCAGTATACATGAGTATAAAAGAATAAGGTACTTTCAGTCAGTGTTGAAGAGCGCTAAAGAAATCAGAACCATATTATATCAAGTAGATTAATAGGGATGACATGGAATATCGTTTTAGTTACATTTCTGAAACAGGAGTCAGCTGAGTCATCTCAGGTGAAGTTAGTTATTTGAGTAACCGATTTGATACAGTACAGAAGCATTATTATTGGGGCCTATAAAAAGGAGGCAACCTCACGGGAAAGCAGCAACAGCTGGGTTCATGACACTACAGGTGGCTCGGCTGCACAGAAGGGGAGGAAAACCAGTGGCAGGGCTATAATGATAGGGCATTCAATAGTAAGAGGAACATTCAGGCTTTTCTGTGGCCAAGTATGCGAATCCAGAATGGTATGTTGCCTCCCTTGTGCCAGGGTCAGGGATGTGGCTTTAGGACATTCTGGAGGGGGAGAATGAACAGCCAGTGATTGTGGTACACATGTTTACCTATGTCATTGGCACTTAAGGGATGAGGACCTGTAAACTGAATATAGGAAATTAGGAGATAAATTAAAGTGAGGATTTCAAACGTAGTAATTTCAGAATTTCGTCCTGACCCATGTGCCGGTTAGAGCAGAAATTAGAGGAAGATCAGTTGAATGCATGGCTGGAGAAATGGTGCATCAGGGAGGAGTTTCGATTCTTGAGGCATTGATACTGTTCTTGGGAAGGTGGCACCTACAAGCCTGATGGATTGCACTTGGGGAGAACTGGGAAAAATATCCTGATAGGGGCTTTTGCTAGTTCCATTGGTGTGGTTTTAAACAGCATGGCAGGGAGATGGGAGCCAAAGTGCTGATCGGTCAGATTCAGAACCGGAAACGCAAGATAGTATTAGTTAGTGATGTAGTCAGTGACTCAAAGACAAAAAAAAAAGGGTTAAAAAGCATCCAAAGGAAATCAAGGAGTTGAGCTGCTTCCACTTCAATGTGATGAATATTACAAACATGGCGGATGAACGAAGGGCACAAATAGACTCATGACAGTACAATGTCACTACTATACTGGAGGACTGTCTAAAGGAAGTGCAAAATTGGTTGCTCAAATCCCTGGATATAGATAGAGGGTGACAAATGGGGTGGGATAACAGCAATGGTTAAAGAAATCAATTATAGTTGCGAGAGGGGATGACTCTCTAATGGACTAACATATGAAGTTTTATGGTTGAGTTTAGGGATTTAAAAAAGCAGTCACACCACTAGGTGTATACTACAGATCACCGCATAGTAATATGGAGATAGAAGAAGGCATAATGTAGACAATTTTCTGCCTGTAGGAATAAGAGGGCAATAATAGTTGCAGACCTTTAACTATCCCAATATCACCTGGGTATCCACAAGGAGCATTAAAGATAAAAAGTCATTTACTGTATCCTGGGAAATTCTTTCAAACAAGCCCAATGAAAGATGATACAATTCTGGATTTAACTCTGGGAAACGAAGATGGGCAAGCGGGTGAAATGACAGTGGATAATCATTTCAGGGTTAGTGACCACAATTTGGTTAGATTTAGTACTATTGTGGAAAAGGACAGAGATAAATCAGGAGTAAAAGTTTTAAATTGGGAGAACACAAATTTTATGAAACTGAGAAATGATTTGGCTGAGCTGGACTGGACAGGACTGCTAAAGGATAAATCAGTGGCAAACCAACGGGAGGCACGAAAGAGTATGATCTTTGGAGCATAAAGCAGACTTATCCTTCCAAAAATATTAATGGTACTGCCAAATGTAAACTCCCATGATTGTTTAGAAAAATACAAGTTAGGAATAAACAGAAAAAGAAAGCTTATGATAGTCACCAAAAACTCAACACTGCAGATTGCTGAGGGAAGTGTGGAAAGTACTGGGACGAAGTCAAAAAAGACATAAGGAAATCAAAGATAGGTCATAAAAAATATTAACAAGCAAAATATAGAAAAATGCAAAGATGTATTACCAGTATATAAAGATCAAAAGGATAGTTAAGGAAAAAAAAAAGAGACCTCATAGATGAAGTAGTGATTCCAGAGTTGAGAAGGTTGGTTTAGAAGGACAGACTGAGTAGACTGGGATTATATTCAATGGAATTCAGACGATTGAGGGAGGGGAACCTTATAGAAACATACAAAATTATGAAGGGAACAGATAAGATAGAAGTATAGAGGATGTTTCCACTGGTAGGTGAACCGAGGACAAGAGGGTGAGAGGTGAAAATTCAAGGTGATTCAAGTGTAAGGGAGTTACACCTGTCAAGTACTTTACAGAGGGTGGTAGGTGCTGGAATGCGTTGCCAGCAGAGGAAGGAGGCAGGCACGCACGGTAGATTCATTTAAGATGTGTCTGGACAGATGCGTGAGTAGATGGGGAGCAGAGAGATACAGATGCTTAGGAATTGGGAGATAAGTTTAGACAGTAGATTTGGATCAGCTCAGGCTTGGAGGCTGAAGGGCCTGTTCCTGGGCTGTAAATTTTCTTTGTTCTGTGGTCTTTAGGGCATAGCCTCAAGATTAGAGGGAGCAGGTTTAGGACTGAATTGAGAAAGAACTTCACCCAGAGGGTTGTATATCTATGGAATCCCTTGTCCAGTGAAGTAGTTGATGCTATTTCAGTAAACATTTTTAAAAGCTAAAGGTAGATTTTTTTTTTGAATAATAAAGGAATGAGGGGATATGGTGAGAGCGTAGGTAAGTGGATCAGAGTCCAGAAAGATATCAGCCATAATTTTATTGACTAGCAGAGCAGGCTCCTGATCCTAGTTCTTATGTAAGTGAACTTGTGTAAAGATGCAGAGGATGTGGGAAGAATTTTAAATAAAGGACGAGGTGGGTGTGTTTTGAGGGGTGGGGACAGAGCTGCTGGAAAATCCAGTTAGAACTTGCAGAATCCCAAGAGGCCTGGATAGTGTGAACTAGTAGGAGAAAATAGGAGCTCAGGGCACAGCCTCAGATCAAAAGGACGATCCTTTAGACTGCAATGAGAAAGGTTTTTGTCAGCCAGAGGATGTTAGTCTGTGAAACTAAATGCTGCAGATAGTTGTGGAAGCCAAGACATTGAGTGTATTCAAGACAGAGATAGATAGGTTCTTAGATTAATAAGGGGATCAAGGGTTACAAGGAGAAGATAGTAGAATCAGGTTGAAAAACATATCAGCCAGGATCAAATGACAGATCAGACTTGATGGACTGAATGGCTTAATTCTACTCTTATATTCTCTGGTCTTGTGTTCTCAGCACAATGAATAAGGAGATTTTGCCCAATCTGTTGCAGGGGATTGAGGCAGGCAAAGTGGACAACACTTGGGTAAGGTAATTAACGTGTCATGAAGTTCACATTTGCAATGGAAAATAGCAAGGCAAATTCTAATTTAGAACCAAGAGATCCAGCCAGAATACAGCAGAACCAGAAACAACAGGAATATCTGTCATAGAACAATGTTTACAGTGTAATGTAACTGAAATTATATATTGAAAAAGACCTGGATTGTTTTTAAGTCTCTGATCTTTAAGAATGACCATGTTGGCTTCAGATCTTTCATATGTAAATTGCAAAACTTTTTTTTATATATTAAAAGTTACATTCTGAAGTGAACTTTAACAATGGGTGTCATGTTGGACCAGATAATGTCAGAGATGTACAGCATAGAAACAGACCCTTCGGTCCAACCTGTCCATGCCGACCAGATATCCCAACCCAATCTAGTCCCACCTGCCAGCACCCGGCCCATATCCCTCCAAACCCTTCCTATTCATATACCCATCCAAATGCCTCTTAAATGTTGCAATTGTACCAGCCTCCACCACATCCCCTGGCAGCTCATTCCAAACACGTACCACATAACGTATTGAAGGCATGGGTTTCCCTGTGAGGCTGTGCCACCATGGTCAGACTGATTCTAATCTAAAAGACTGATTTGCAGGATCTTACATGGATTCACGCAGTTTTTGAGCAAAGGAAAATGTAATTTTGCAAGTACAAATTCATCCCACAAACTTTGATGTGTAAGTGTGCGTGTGCATGTCGGGGGGTGGGGGGTGTATGAGTGAGAGAGAGAGAGAGAGTGTGAGAGAGAGTGTGAGAGAGAGTGTGAGAGAGAGTGTGAGAGAGAGTGTGAGAGAGAGTGTGAGAGAGAG